>NC_090925.1:138748172-139048172 GCF_040938575.1 Ambystoma mexicanum
CTGGGGATTTCATCATAGAATTCTTCATAGTTTGCACAGTCATGTATCGGCTCTCTTTCGTTGACTGGTTCAGCTATGAACGTGGCTGGGTTCACTGTTTTACATCGAACTATTTTGATCGATGGATTAGATATGATCACTTCATAAGCAGAAGCTCTCTGAGACGTCAATGTGCCCTTTGGTTTCTCTAAAATGGCAAATAATAAATGCTCGACGTATAACGTCATGGAACATCCCATCACAATGGTTGTCGCCTTTTCTATGGCGAACGCTGCGGCAGCTAAACTTTGTTTGCATGGGAATTGGCCTTTCATAACTGGGTCCAGGTTCCCACTGTAATATGCCAGGGGCTTGTACCCCAACGAGGTTCTTTGAGCAATTACTGCCGTCATAATGCTGCCATCTGTGTGCGAGAACAAGTAGAATTCCTCTGCATAATTAGGAATTCCGAGAACTGGAGCCGTACAAATCGCTCTCTTGAGTTCTGCAAACCCTTTTTCCATTGCCTCAGACCATTCAATCTTTTCCTTTGTCTCCTGGGCCTTCTTTAGGGCCTGGAGCAAGGGCTTGGCATACGAGCTGTAATCGAATACCCATGCTCTAACATAGTTGCACAGGCCTAGAAAGCTCTGCATTTGCTTTATCGTGTGTGGCTTAGCCGTGTTCAAGATGGCTTCAGCCCTTTCTGGGGTCACCTTTTTACCTTTGTGTGAGATTAGCTGGCCTATGTATTGCACCTCCTGTTGACAATATTGTAACTTCTCCTAGTCAACCTTATAACCCTTCTCAGCCAGTATAGTCAATAGCTGAACAGAATCGCGCCTGCATTGCTCCTCTGTGGTACTGCAGATTAAGATGTCATCCACATACTGCAAGACGACACTTTCTAATGCAATATTGCTTAGGTCCATCTGTAGGACTCTATTGAAAATGGACGGGGACTCACAGTACCCCTGTGGCAGCCTCGTGCTTTTCAGATGCATTTGTCTGAACATGAATGACGAGAGATCTTGTAAGTCACGGTGCAACGGGATGGAGAAAAAGGCATTTTTCAAGTCAATCACCGTGAAATATTTTGCCTCGACAGGTATATTATATAAAATTGTAGACGGATTAGGGACTAAAGGGAACTCGGCTTCAACAATATTGTTTAATGCTCTTAAATCTTGGATTAAATGCCAAGACCGTACCTTTGATTTCTTGACAGGATAAATCACTGTATTACATGGTGACTCTGATGTCACTAAGATGCCCTGGTCCATCATGGCAGAAATTGTCTTTGCGATCCCTTCATCCGCCTCTCTGGACATGGGATATTATCGGGCTCTCGGTAAAATTGCTCCTGGTTTCAGTTTAATTTTCACTTCTCCCACCCCCTTCAGGAGGCCCACGTCATAGGGTCCTGTAGTCCATACTGAGACAGGCACCTGCGCCATGTTGTCATCAAAGTATTCCAGACGTATCAGCGCCAACATCATTCTCTGAGGCACTTCTCTTTTGATCATTTTTACCCAAAATACGAGACTCACTTCCACCCTTGTCTCTTCTGAGTCTGGTTGCTCTTCAAACAGATCGTCATCGGTGACGTCAGTCACTCGATACCCTTCTTCAATGGCGATAATCGCGCACCATTGTCTACCTTCATCATTGTAGCCTTTGACCAGTGCTACTATCCTTCGCACTGCTGTAGCATATATCATCAAGGGAAATACTTGTCCCTCCTCTTCATGCTTAGGTATTCTTGGTCTGAATAAAAACTCATCAGGGGTTCTCATGACCTTGTCTGCAAGGCCTGGCAATCCCGCCATAAGTACACGCATGCCATATGCGAAAACATCTGGCTCCAGCGGTATAGCTCTCATGGCTATGTGTCCTGAATATGCTCTAATCATTTCGCACACGTTTGAATAATGCATTCCTGGAGTGGAGCATACTATGCCCTCCTCCGTGAACGAGATCGTTATGTTCAATTTTGTCATTAGGTCTCGACCCAAAATGTTTACTGGGGTCTGACCTGATTACAACAAAGGTCATTCATTTCGCACTCTCCTACAGAGACTGGGAGTGTGTCTGTAAAGGGAACTCGACTGTGAGCTCCTGTAAAACTCTGAGTATCTATGGCCTCGCCGGACAAGGAAAACTTGCCTTCACGTATGCACGAGCGTGTTGCACCCGTGCCAACTAGGAAGGAATATTCTTTACCCCCTATGATGACATTCACCCTAGGTTCCCTATTAGGGTCTGGTGTTACTGATAGGATAGAGCACATCAGTGTTCCCAGTGAGCTGTCCTAGTTCATATATAAGTTCAGTCCACTGTACTCCATTCCCAGGGTTGCCTCCCCTTCCAGAGTTTGTGCCCTGAAAAGTTTGCAGCGGTGCCTGTTGGGATTGCCCTTGTGGAGGATTTCCCATGTTCGGTGGTTGAACCCTTTGTTGCGCACCCTGCTGCACGCCTGGCACTTGCTGCTGCACCGTGTGATTCTGTGCACCGCCATGTGAGACTGCAGGGTGATTCGCAGCGCCTGCTCCCATTCCTTGGCTATTCTGCCACGCGCCTTGACTCCTGCACATGCGCGCCAAATGCCCCGTCATTCCACACAGCCAACATACCGGCAGTGGTCAGATTATTTGTCCATCTGACATATCTGGGTTGCCCATTTGCACGTTTTGAAAGCCTCCTTGATTACTTTGGAAACTTCCTTGATTATTCTGCCATCCTCTTCCTCTAAATCCTCTTCCCCTCGGGTACAGTCCTACGTTACCCTGGTTGTTCTGCTGTGGATTAGCCACCTGTTGCATGTTCTGTTTAGCTGGGTTAGTTAGCATGGCTCCTTCAAGAGCATACTTTGATAATTTCTTTTGCACCAGCTTCGCTTCCTCACCCTTTCGAGTTGCCTCCTTTTTTAATGCGAGATAGTTAACTGTATTTCAGCCCAAGGTTTAGCCTCAACCCCTAACAATTTCTTGAGCTGTTTCTGCACTGGTTCTGGCAAACCAATGGCACAATATGTGGTAAAACATCGGTATAGATTTCGTCCAAAATTCATGCGTTTCGAGTATCCATGCGTCTTGGAAATTCTGGATATAAATTAACTGATCTTCTGACTTCTTCATTTTTCGAGTCATTATAGCTCCCACATCAGAAGTGTCTGGGTAAAGTACTCGTAGCGCTTTCCATACTGCTGCTCTGAAATTGTTAAATAGTGCTCCGTCGTGTGCAGTGTTAATTGTGGTTACACCAGGGTACCCTGCCCGTGACCACACATCGTCTGCTCTTTCACCAAGTATGGCAATCAGGAGACCTTTAATGTCCCCTATTGCGAGCGTGACTCCCCCCGTCATTTTTTACAACTCATGTATCCACTTCCCGCTCCGGATGTCAGTATTGGAAGCTTGTTTTTCAGGTTTTTTCGATCCATGTTTGGCCATGGAATATATTGTGGTCTTGCTCCCCCTTTTTCTAGTAGCGGAAATTGGAATGCGCAGCCTTCTTTCTCTTCTCTCATAGCTCTCCTGTCTATCGCAGGTGTAATATTCCCGCATCGCTGTCTGCCTGGCAATGTCCTCAACCTGTCTACATATGCGGGTGCCGACACCCCCCTCTGACCATGGGGCATTCCTTCGTGCCGGTCAGACTGTGCGGCAGACTCTGATGTCCTCGGTGCAGACTCGCTAGCGTCTGACCATTGTACCCCTTTGTCCCTTGGAAGCCGCTTTTCGCGCTGTCTCCCTTCTTTATTTGTCTCGCACTCTGTCTCCTCTCCGGAGTCAGACATTGATTGTTCCCCATTCACGCAACTCCTTATGTCATCGTCGTTTTTACTGATTTCTAATCTGTCCATTAACAGCTTCCTGCTCCCACTACTTCGGGTGACATCCTCAGTGTCATACAGCTGAGTGCTTTCCAAGCGCTCGTCTTCCCTTTCTCCTTGGGATATTTGTTCAAGCCCCATTTCATCATATATTTTATCGTTCGTTTCCCCGATGCTTCTGGTGTCACAGTCATCTTCAATATTTAGTCGTGCCTGGTACTGAGTCATACGCAGGAAAGAATTCTTCAATGTCTTCCCAGTATACCACTGGATCGGGTTTTTTAACTTCCCCCTCCACATGTTCGAGATCGCGTGGCCTCGGTCTGCGCTTGCGTTCAATATCATCATCAAATTCTTTGCGTTTCCTCGCCTATTCTCTGACCTTTTCTTCCTTTCCCCTTTCATTTCTACGTTCATCTGCCCTTCGAACTTCCTCATCTCTTCGTCTCCTTATCCTTTTTTCACGTGCCCTTTGCTCTTCTTCCAACCTTTGCTGTTTCTGTCTGTCTTGGTCATAGGCCGCTCTATGTTTGCGATCGAGCTGCTTTTCTTGCTCTTCGCGATATAGCAGTTCTCGCCTCAGCCTATCTTTCCTTCTTATCCTTTCGTCCATTAACTCCTTTTCTTTCTCCTTTCTCTGTGCCTCATCTAACCTCTCTTTAGGTCTAACGTCATCACTTCCTTTTCCATCGAGTTTCAATAATGTTTGTCCTCCCATCCATTTGTCTTTTGCGAATGCTATCTCATCAGTTCTGCTTTCACTTCCTTTCCATTTCTGTCCCTCTCTCTCCTTATCGAGAGATGCACTTGTCTGTGCCTGATCCTTTCTTTCATCATCACGTCTGTCCTTGTCCCTCGGGACTGCGGAGGTAAGATTCTTATCCTGATCCTTCCCTTTATTTTCATCACTGCTGTATGTAGGTGACTCATATGCGGGGTTGCTATACCCTGTGGCTGCTTTAAGTTCTCTTGAAGGGTAGAATCCCTCAGGCTTACTTCCCTCAGTTTCTATTTCAGGAGGGGCAGGTGGCCCAGTAGGCGTCTCACCCCCCCCTCTGTACATACATTTAATATCCAGTCTACAGGTGGCTCTTCCTCCTTTGACTGTTCGAACATTTTCCAAAGTTCTAGAACAGCAAGGCGTTTCTCTAGCTTCTTGCCTGTATATGTGGCATGCAAGTAAGTCGTCATATGCTGTAAGACGGCTTTAGATAAGGACCCATTTTGTGGCCACGGCATAAACATCTTGTGTGCGGTACCCTTAACCCACTCGGTGCTATATTTCTTAAGCTTGGCTGCATGTTTCGGCAGTTGCTTACATAAGTGTGCTAATGGTGTAATTTCTTCCATGCTTAAATCTGTTCTACTTTCCTCTTATACAACACTTTTCAATGCTCTCATGCAACTTTAACACTGTCAACAATATGAGCGAGCACCAAACACCGCAAGCTCCAATCCAATTTCTTTCCCGCCAAAACTTTTATATCACCAATTTACTCAAAAAATCAATTTGAGTGCGATTCCCACTCAACTATAGAATCGAATGAAATCCCAATCAGTTCTAAACAACAAACAACAAAATTCCTTACATGTGACACACAACAGAACACGTACGACAGACACTTGACAGACTATACAGACACCAGCTGGACACAAATATCTCTGCCTCTAATTTGTACCCCGACATGGAGTTTAAACGAACTCCATTCAGGACGTCTTTAAACGTGGTGGTAGCCTAGTCGACCCCTGTTTTGTGGGGCTCTGAGTTCACGTTTCTTCTGACCGCTATATTAAAGCGCAGGAATAAGGCGTATCCTCTCTCTTTCTCAGGTGTCCACCCTGGTATCCTCTCTCTTCTCAGGTGTCTGCCCTGGTAATCTATCTCTTCTCAGGTGTCTGCCCGGTATCCTCTCTCTTCTCGGGTGTCTACCCTGGTAACCACTATTTATTCAATTATTCTCGAGTCATTATCCCCTTATATATATATACACAGTCTTCTTTACTCCTGATTATTTTGTTTTTCCCATCTCCCTCCGTTACCTTTTCCCTTACTTGTTCTAATGCCTATGACTTTTGCCAATGCCTTCAATTTTTGTTTCACTCACCGCTCGCATCGTTCCTCTCTGGACCCTCGGGATCACCGCCTCCATTACCGCCTCCTTCAGTCTTTCGCCTGATCCGCTGCCCGTAGGAATGGAAGGGTTATGTTTTTAAAACGGGTCCCTTCAGGCCCACTGCAGTTTTGGAGCAATTTAAACTATCATTGTCCACGGGAAGCTTCACAGTCTACTCAGCCGAATGGCGAAGGACTGGTGATATTGCCGAAGACCTAGAGTTACTTCGTGTCGATGGTCAATAGCTGTCTTATTTTAATCAATAATCAATAGTTGATGGTCAAAACCATCCTCTCCGCTACCAAGTGTACAAGAGGGCGGAGCGACCTCTGACGGTCCCATAGGATCAGAGCTCACCCGCGAGTACTTTAAGACGAGATAGCTGCAGATTGAGGTGGATGGGTTGCGGGATTCTCTTGGAAATCAACAGTGATGTGATCGCCCGTCTCGCTTCAACTCCCTGAATCTTCATTCAAACAGCAATAATTATAGTCAAAATTCGTCGTCATTGACGTGTGACATTCAAAAGTTTGTCATGCAATTCTATTGGTTAGAAAAGGTAACTTAAGTATAGGTGCTATATCTGTATATGGTAACGGAGTGTGAGGATTAGATAACTCTTATCGGGTGGGCGTCTATGCCCATCCCTCTATAGCACTCGTGCCAGACGTCACTAAAAGTACGAAGTCTCATTGGTTCTACTAACTATAGGACCCTAGATTGTTTGGTCCATTGTGATTGGGTCGGTTACACCTCTAGGCATTAATCTCCACTTTAATTATCAGCATGCAGAATGGTCACGCAGATGCGGTATGCCCCAAGATTCACCCTGCCTCCCTTCTATCAATCAGTACTTTAGGGCTATGTGTCAATTAGTTGGCTGAGGATGGCCTCGAAACTGTAGCTTCTTATCAGGAAAAGTTATGGTATCCTCTGGTTTTGGGTGACATCAGACGTTGGTACCTCTCCGCGCCTGGCTGGTCACGTGTTAGTACACAGTGAATCAGCTTCATTTTCCTTCTATTTGAGTATTTGATTCTCCCTTCGGCCTTGCCACCTGCCTGGGCCTCCTTATCTCGACCTTCACGGGGCAGGCTGCTATGCTCTTAAGTTTCAATTCTTCTAAATTGCCGCTCTCCTCCCTTCCTTGGGTTGACATCGAATTCCCAGGCATGAACTGCTTCTTGCTAAGTTTCGACTCCGCTGTTTCGTCTGGCTTTGTGCTGGTATACGAATCTTGGCCTGTTTGACCCCTAGCAACCTGGGTTAATTCTGCTTTTGTATAAAATGGATTTGCACTTATATAATGTGCTTCATTGAGGTAGATATATAGTTGGCGCTTGCCGCTCTACTCTCCTACTAAGCATAGCAAGCAGTACTGTTTCCTTAGCTTCTTGGGTTCCAAGCATATGTACAGGTGTTAGCTGGTTGAATACTTTCATCCCGTTTTACAGCTACGTTTCTTTACATTTCAACATCGCCTCTTCTTCTAAGTCCATTACATCTTTATTCATAACCTTTCGTCTTTGCGTGTCATCTTTTGGTTGTCGTTTCGTTCATTTGTAAGTCTGTCCGGGCCCTTGTATCGTCACCATTCACCTTTACTTAAGGCCCTTTGTGTTTCTTCTGGGACAGTTTGCAAGTAGTCTTCATTTCGTGTCAGCTGCTGGTATGGTTATCTCAATGGGTACCTTGCTGCCCATGGTTGTCTGATTATTGGCACTTCAACAGGTATTGCTCTTCTGATGGGCACTGGGCAGAGCCCTAGTGCGGCTCTCTGCTGGTTTATTTGCTCATCATACGTCACATATCTCGGTGTGTACGTTCCTGGTACTTCAATATGGGTGGCTGCAGTGCAGGCTATATCTGGGACCTCCTCTACACACTAGTCACCATCCCCAAACTGATGGCCAAACGGAGCAGACGAATCAAACACTAGAGCAATACCTACGGTGCATGTTACATCAAGTGGAAGAAAGCTGGAAGGATGTGCTGTGGATAGCCCAATACGCCTACAACAACTCGCTACACACCAGTACTAGACAGAATGCATTCTATACCGTATATGGAAGGCACCCACGTACTTCCGAATTAGATACCCCCACGGCCTTGGAAATGCCTGCGGTAAAGACTTTACATACAACCATCACTCAAGCCTTCAAAAAGGCAGCAGAACACTTGATCCAAGCCAAAGAAAGACAGAAAAGATTCTCTGATCAACACCAAAGAAAAGCCCCAGACTACCAAGTCGGAGATGAAGTCTGGTTGGCATCTCAGCACGTGCCCATAAGAGGAACTCGAACATTTTGTCCCAGATATCTAGGGCCCTATACCATCAAGGCTATTATAAATCCTGTGACAGTAAAACTAGCTTTACCATCAAATATGAAGATCCATCCCGTATTCCACGTGTCACTCTTAAAACCTGTTCAGCCTGGAACTCGGGTCAAAACACCACCAAATCCGGTATTGGTTAACGCAGAACCCGAATTTGAAGTCAAGGACATCCTAGATTCTAAACTCACCAGGTCCAAGTTATATTACTTAGTGGACTGGAAGGGATACGGCCCTCAAGACAGGATATGGGAGCCTAGCGAGCACGTCCATGCGCCACGCCTGGTAAGAAGATTTCATCGGAACCATCCAACCAAACCAGGGCCAGACGGAGGAAATACCTTGAGAGGGGCCTTAGGGGGGAGTGCTGTCACGGTCCATGCCGCTGAACCCCTCAGGTATAACAGCCCCCTGGCAGCACTGGGGCTAAAGACCTTCACACTGGCCCCAAGGGCATTAAAACTCCATCAGAAACCTACATGGAGTCAGTCCTGGCGCCTTTGGTGCCAGGCTCATTATCAGGAATAAAGCAATACCAGTTTTGGACCTTAATCCAACATGGAGGCCTATCCTATACACAGCTCAGTTCTTTAGAACCAAGCCATGCGGTCTACTGTTTTGGGTGTGGCTGGGCCTGGAACTACTTGGCCTGGAACTACTTTACCTGGGCTATTTAAACCACACCCAAACAGCAGAACACACTTCGAGTTATTCTGCACTCCTGCAGCGTAATGCTCACCGTGTCCAGCTCCTGCTCATCTGCTTCTCCGGCGGCCCGATCCTGAAGCCCGAGATCCTGATTCCATTAATAACCTGGAAGAACAAGAACAGCATTAGCAAGCAAGAACACTTACCTGTGAAGTAACCAGTCTTGAATCCATCCTGCGCTTCGCTTACCTCGCCCATCTCCAGAGTTCGCCGCAAACTGCAAAGGTAAAGAAACAAGGACAGCATTAATAACAATTCTTACCTGGGCAAGCAGCGAGTCCTGGCAGCACCCTGCGCTTCTCTTACCTCGCCCATCTTCGGGTTTCACTGCAACCTGCAAGGCAGAAGGAACAAGGTCAGCATTAACAAAGCACTTACCTTGGCAAGCAGCGCTTCGATCGCTCATCACTCCGGAACGTCACTGCAACCTGTACAAAGAGGAGAAGAGAACACAGGTTAGCAATTAACACCAATAAACAGCGCAGCGCTCCGCGCATCAATAACTCACCGTGGTCTTCGTTATTGGCGCGGCAACTCCAAGATCAAAACCATCCCTGTGAAAACAAAAAGAGACATTGTTAGTGAACAGCGTAGTGGAGCAAGACGCAGAGAAGACAGAGAAAACATAGGGAAAGAAAGAGACAGAATACAGACAGAAAAAACATTATAACTCACCTGGAAGACAACAAGCAGAGTCATAGTCACAGCCGGTCTGGACCCGACATAAGGGCACACCGACCAGTGAAGCAACTAGGTCCGCACCAACCACGCGCCCCAGCGCGGAGACGCAGAACGGAGAGTTTAACACACAAAAACCTAAAGCGCGACCCAACGTCTGGCACATAACCAAGCAGAGAGGGGTCTGGTAGAAGCTTAGACCGCCATCCAGTATCGTATGGCCCCCCCCGTGGATACCAGGTGAGCGTAACAATAACAGAGGAACTGAAAAGAGTATGGTTAACCAGAACTCCATAGATGTGTGTTTCAAAATTACTTTATCAGGATGGAGGCAGGTTTTCATGGTACCCAGGGTTTCTGGGGGTGAGGATTGGGCTTCGCTGTCTGCCTACCTGTCCTCTCAAGTTGGCGTTCACCCAGGGTTTTAACTCACACATTTTATCCTTACCAAGTTGCAATACGCAAGGTTGTAACCGTTTATTAAATAGTAAGATGATGGTGCATTTTTGCATGTTTGACATTTTATTTTTACTGAAAACTTGGCTTTGTGAGACCCACGTTATAAATGGAGTTATCTCTAATTAAGAAAGCCAAAAAGAGGGGAGCATGGGGGTTGAGGGAGGCCGTCCCTCGGGTAGACTCTTGAGCGCCATAAAACATTATTTAGGCCTGGACTTATGCCTTATGAAATCAACATCAGATGCTTATGAAATCAGCATCAGATACAATGCTGGCAGCAAAATTGTCTAACTATTCTGGCAACAAAGGGAATAATGTTTTATTTATTAATGTATACCTTAATTCAGGGTTGGTAAATGAGGACGAGATTAGACTTGAACTGGAGGAGATCTTTTTGAAATGGGTGTCTAACAATCCGTTATCATTGGTTTTAGTTGCAGGTGATTTTAACTGTTTTTGCCCTGATGTAGTGAGTGCTATTGGAGACCCAAGTAGCATCCGATCCTTAAGTAATATGGTTCCTATAGAATCTCTGAATAAGAAAGAGGCTTCAGGCCTTACTTGGATGAAATATATGATTAGATGGGAACTTAGTAGAATCAATGGGAACTTTCCAGGTGATTCCCCGAGTCAACCTACCTTGCATGTCCCAGCTTGTAGCTCAACTATTGATTTTGTTTCCAGTGTTCTCTTAGATAGTATCCTCTATCATCTACTGTGGTCTTAAAAAATGCTAATAGTAATCATGCTCTGTTGGTGCTACTATTTAGGTTGAACTGGGAGGGGTGGGAGAGGAATGGGGTCAATTCTATGTGTAAAAACATTTCGGCTAACAACTCAGGAAACAGGTTGATCCAGGGTTCCTCAAACCTTAAATAAGTGTTGGGACAGCTGGTCGGTACTTGAGAGTGAGTAAATGTTCTGCTAATTCCTTTATTGACACTTTTTACAGAAATGGTTAGTCTCTCCACCTTCCTCAGAAAGATGGAGCAGCATCTGTTTCTTAATGTTGATGGTCATTCGTTTGACATAGCTGTTAGAAATCGTAAGAGAGTAATGCATTCGTATCTGATGAAAGTTATGGGTTACGAATCAGTGGCTATTGAAGAAAGGGACGAGGAGGGCAGGAGGATTAGACATTCAAAAATTGGCATAAATCACACAAAATTTACAATTAAATTAAAGTAAATCAAACGATTATGAAGCTATTAATCACCAATGACAATAGGGGAATCGGGAAGATATTAAATGGGCATGAAAGTAAACGGATTTCATTTCAAGCCAATTGTGTTTCTGAATGCTCCTGGGCGCAGCACTTTTTAAATCTCTTCTCTAAAGGTAACGATGCGTCTTCTGCCGCTGTCAGGCTATCGCAGGTACCCTGGAAGTTGAATTTTGATTTGGAAGATCTTGAGGGGGCCCTTAATCGATAAAACCATTCACGGGTGAATGGTCCTTATGGTGTCTCCAATAGGATTCTCAAAGAAAATGTAAAATTGTGGACCAAGATCCTGTTAACTCTTTTTAGACAGGTTGCCACTGATCTGATCCTTCCGGACTCTTGGAACTGGGCGATCATAGAACCCATTTTTAAAACGGAGAACAGAATGTCCCCTAAAAGCTACAGACCATATCTGTGATACACCAAGCAAAGTGTTAACGGACTTTGTGTTAAAATATCTGGTCATGTGGATAGACAGCACTATGAGGTTGAGCATCTTCCAAACAGGTTTTCGGAAAGGAATGGGGCTTCATTAAACATGATATACACTCTGTAAGATTAAGGCATGTAGGGCTGAGGGTCAGCCTCTGTATTTGGCAAGCTTGGATCTATTGACTGCTTTTGACAGGGTGGATACAGGTAATTTATGGTCCAAGTTAGTTAACTGCGGTATCGACCCAGCCCTTTTAAATATATTCGTTCTCTTTTATTCTGACAATAGCTTGAGAATTTGTTTGAACTCTGAGTGGGAGCTTTCAAGAGATGTACCATTCTAGACAGGATTAAGACAGGGGTGTGTGTGTTTGCCCCACACTCTCTAACCTGTACATATCTGATTTGCACGCAATTTTATTGAAGTCGCCCCCGCCCACCAAGCTAGGTTCCCCGGAGGTTGAATGGATGGTGGACGCAGATGATCTGATTCTTTTAGATGCAACATCCATCAGCTTCCAAAGATGTCTAGGCCCGGTTGGGTAATACGCTAGAGAAAACAGTCCAGAGGGTAATACTGATAAATCTCGAATTCGGATTTTCAACTAAAAATGAAATATAAAAATGGCAGGTGCTTTGTAAATAGTAATATAGAAGAAGTTGAACATTTAATATACCTGGGGTTTATTTTTGCCAATAAGAATCACCTTGACGTTATTAAGGTGAAATAAGGGTCAAGCATTGTATCTTTTGTTTTCCAGAAGATTCTACTGTAATTAGTCCATAGGGCCCTAGTAGAATTCGACAAAACTAAAGTTATGCCAACTGCCATGTATGGTTTGGAGCTTCTAACCCTCAAGAACCGGAAATGGCTTGATGTCCGACGGGGAAAAAATGGCAGGCAGTGTTGGGTCTTCCCCCTTCAGTTCCAATTGGAGTTAGTCTGCTAGAGTTGTGTATTAACACATGGTGGTTTACTTATAAATGGAATAAATTGGTTCTCTTTACTAAGATTAAAGAGAAAAGAGGTGAATCTCTTTTTTCTAGTTTGGGAGATATCTTTCGTTTGAAGTAGATTCTTCCTTGAATGAGTTGGAGGATTTGTGAAAGTTTCTTATCTGAAGCAGGAATTAATTTGGAATCTCATTCAAAAGATGAAAGCGTGGGATTAAATTGAAAACAGGGAGAGTGTAACAAATTTAAGACTCTATAAATATTATATTGATACTCTCCCAGGAGTGAAGACCCTGATGACTTACTTTTCCAAATTTCCATTAAGGAACCACAGAAACTAAGATTCAGGTTGAACCGTCTTCATACATTAAAAGTGATTGGCCACCATATTGGATTACCTCAAGATAGGCGCACTTGTAGACTTTCTAAATTAGACAGCTTTGAACCTCTACACCACTTAATTTTGGCCTGTCCGGTTTTAATACAGAGGAGAGCCTTTTTCTTTGAAAGATTTGTTCATACCATCTCAGCAGTCATTTCTCAATCTTTGGGTGAGACTGACGAATGGTAAGCAACTAGTGACCATTGCACAAATCTGTTTTTTAAAGGAGATATTTTTTAAATTAGGAGATATTCCACGGCTAGCCGAGTTTTCATTGAGCTTACAGGACTGAAGATGTTTGGCTAGTTATAATGATTTTGTTGGAAGACGTAATCCATTCAGGTCCAATTTATTTGCATATATTGGTGTTCTTCTATTGTGGAAACATTAACTTGCAGGGATGTCCGAATTTGTATAGCTCGATTTGTACCTCGTCTTCGCCCAGACGCACTACACCTTCACTGAGCTTTCTTTTATAAAAGCAAGATGGATACATTATGAATTTGCACTAGCCACTTTATATGGGTAAGGATGCCTTGGTATGCTTTAGCCAAGCATATTAGTGTGGAGTGAAGACAGAGACAAGTGATCACAGTTCAAGGGTGTTTTTTGAACTTCAATGGGTTGGTAAAATGCCTATCTAAAGCGAAATCTAAAGATGAGAGCAAGCTACGACCATCAAATAATAACAACACAGTCCTAGTGGAGTTCGTCAAAATAAAAGGGCCTATACTAATACACCTATTGACAATCCTTACTTCTAAATACAAAATGGTGTGGGACAACAACGTATGCAAAGGAACAGTGTTCAAGAAATGATATGTCAGGATAGTTGAGCAGTTAGCTTCCTTTCCCCATGTTTTCAGCATGTGGCAAGGCAGCACGGCGGGCTTCGCACACACTCTAGCTTCTTGGCCACGAGGTAACAGTTCAACATATAGGCATCAGGGCCTTCCGCAAAAGTCTCTCTCGCAATGACAGTCTCTTATCATAGAGGGTCTGATGCAGCAAAAATAACAACAGTTCCTGTCCTTTGTCAGGGTTTCACTTTCACAAGTTCAAGACTAGTCTCTCTCCTTTGGGCTTGGACCACAGGTCCCCCTCGTCCATGCTCAAACCCCTTGTCTACAAATGTTCACAACTTGGTCTCCCTCGTTCGGGCTCGGAACATGGAATCCCTTGTTTGGGCTAAGATCCCCTTTTTATACCAGAAGGGAAGACTTTCGAATGTGCGTTGGGTTTTGCTTAAACCGTTGCAGGTCCACTTTGCTTTACTTCACACAATTTACACTTCATATCAATCTTCTGCTTTAGTTTCCTTTTGTCAGGATACTGTACAGTGACCTACGATTGAGCACATTCACAGTGCCGGACCACTCTGTCAATGGTATCTTATCTTTTCTTCTAATGTTCAGATATTTACCAGTAATTTAGCTTCACTCACGTCTTTCATGAAACACGTTTAACATTTTCCATCCTGTGCTCACTTTACAATGTTGCCGCTTGCAACCTTGACTTCAACACAGACTGGTCTGGCATCGGTCTCCCCAACTCACCGGCTGTGTTGTTTTCTGTCGCTTCTTTGTTCTTGGAGCCAAGGACGATACCACAGCATCTCCTGCTCCTCCCAGCCTTGGCCATTTATGCGGGAGGACCCTCAATATCTCCGACACACTATGCAGGATTCTTTAGCCTTGTTTCCTGGTCTTACTTTCAAGTAACCGCAAAGGCAGAAAACGTAACGGCTTCCTTCAAAAAGGTGGAGGGTCTTGCCCCTCTCACAAACTTCTCATACCTGGCTGTCTTTCTCCCCTCATTCAACTACCAACTCGAAACTTTTGTACCTTTGTGTGATTTGCCTCGCTCAGAGTGTGCTCTCATGCTCCGCCTTTTATCCATGTGGGGAAGTGTAATAGAAGTCAGGTGGGAGTGATTGTCAATAATTGCCTGACCTCACCTGACCATAGTATTGGTACATGTCATGTACACGGCTCGGGCGTGAGTCTGATTTCTCCCACAGCAGGCTGTCCGTGTAAAGTGTTCGTGCAGGAAAAGGGGGGTGTAGGGGTGTTGAGTTTCTAAATATCCCATCAGGTAAGATGGGATAAAGGTGTTACAGGGAAGAGAGGGCTATTGCATCTCACCATCCGGTGTCCCACTCCCATTCCCCGAGGACCTATCGCCCAGGTGATCCTCACAGACTGGTCCACCCCCAGGAACTGGATCCAAAAGCGATGGCCATGTCCTGGCCACCTGGATGACAAGTCCCTGGGGACTAGCGAGTGAGATACCTTCTGTTTTCTCACATTACTCACTGTTTATTATCTCCCACAATGTGTATTTTTATAAAATGGATACAGTTTAAATGTTCTTAGTGTTAATTGTTTTAAAATTGATTCATTTTAGACTATATATTTTAGATTGAATGTTATTGTTTTGTGATATTTTTCTGTAATGGTGAAAGGTTTTAATAATAAACCATAGCACAATATAGATTTAAAAAAAGAAAGAAACATATAGCAATATCAAAAATACAAGTCTTGGTCAGAAGTTTTGATTGCAACGAAAAAAAGTTATGATGATCAGTTGTCAGTGACTTAAAGGCTGCATTAGGGAATATAGCCACATTTGACTTGAAAATAAGACTGCAAATAACCCACAGGGCATGGTATATGCTTTCCTCAGAGAAAAGGCCAAAAAAAGTCTTTTGAAGCAGACCAGAAAGGTTTATGACTTTCCCTGGAGTTGGTTCTCAGGATTCAGGCCTTGCAAGCAAAACAAATGCTCCCCATTTAGAACTTCCATCTGCCTTTGAGCATAGGCAAAAAAGTATTCAATATACAATAAATAGGCTCACTGCTATGGTCCTTCCAAGTAATCACTTTTCAACATCAGTCAGGTCTTCATAGGAAGATGTGACTTGCACCCTTGCAGACTGGATGTCTGACACAGGTACAGCTAGATGCTGGAATCACTCAAGGGGGCAAGACTGGCTTATTTCATCTTTAAAGCTTTATTCGCTTAGACCTTTAGCAAAACAACCATAATCAATACAATGTATACATTAAAAATTGATAGGTTGGGTTAAAACATGCACATACCATAAATGTACAAAAAGGAAGGAATCTGGTTATAAAAAAATAAACAATTTCGTATAAAAAACCTCCTAGAACAGGATCTCCTCAAAATGAAACCTCCGCGAGAAGAGCAAGCTCGCAGCCTCTCGAACATATCACTTACATAATCACTCAATGCCCAACAATTTACTTCTTGAGAGCCAAGCACGATAGCTAGCTGTAGAAAAAATTACCTTCCACTCCAAGGAACCGGTTAAAAACAGCATGGCATCACATGTATTTCTTATACTCAACTCCAGAAAGATAGGCTTCAAATACCTTTGTCTCAAAGATCGATACACTGGACAAATTAACATAAAGTGCAATAGAGTTTCAACAGATGCCCGACACAGAGGGCAAACACCCGAATTAGATGCAGACCATAGGCAAGTGTAGTAAGCAGTATATATAATCCCTAATCTAAAGCGTACATAAACTGAGCACTCAGAGTCGGTGAATCTCAACCCAGATGTGCTTACAATTCCCCACTGTGTTCATAGGTAGGAATTCCAGCCCATTCTTTAAGACACAGCCTAGAGACTTTAAATCGGTCCTGGCAACAAGATTAGCCTTTAATTTCAGATCCACTTTGGAGTCATGGTGGCATTCTGAGGGGACAGTCCAGAGGGGTTCTACATTCAGCCCTATTAGCATACATTGCACATTCTGCACCCCCCCCCCACAATTGGCTGCACCATCCAGTTTCAGAAGGTCTATGAACGTAGCTCTACAGGGGAGCAAGCCAGGGGTGGACCAGATTCTTACCCAGTACAGCACTGGCTTTAGGGCAATCTGTGCGGCTACGGGCCAGGTCTGCAGGTCCAGATGGATCAATGAGGTCTGGGCATTTTTAGGTAATCATTTCTTAAGGAAGATGTTTTTAATTATGGATAAGCCTTTTCTGGGGGTAAAGCCCCATGTCTCAGCGCCATACAACACTGCTGGAAGGGCTTGCTTGTCAAACAACTCCATAGCTGCAGAGATTGCCCCACTACCATGGCTTCGTAAAAAAGAAGAGATGCCCCCACTGTACTTCGATAGGTTAACCTTAGCTTTCGTCAGTTGGTCAGTCCAACCTCCTACTTCTTTGAATCTAATCCCCAAGTAATAAAATACCTTACTTGCTCCAATTCGCAACCTTCAATCTCAACTCTCAATTTATGGGATTTGGTAAACAGAGGTTTAAAAACCATTACCTTTGTTTTAGTAATATTTAATTCTAGCCCAAGGTCCTTGCATTTCCCCAAGAAGATGTCAAGTACTACTTTAAGACCCTTAGGGGTTTTTGCAAGTATTGCCACATGATCAGCAAAACATAAGGTGGGCCACCTCGTAGATGCAATTCTAGGCGTATCCCATACATCCTGTTCCAAGGCGTCTACTATTTCCTGGATATAAAGCAGAAAAAGGAGCGGAGCCAAGACGTAACCTTGGCGCACCCCCTGGTTAACCTCAAATCGTTTTGTTTGTTCCCCTCCTGTCCCATACTGAACTGACGCTGAAGTTTTCTCGTGCAACAGTTTAATTGCTTCTATTAGGGGTAATGGAACATGTCCATGCTTCAAGACCTGCCACAAAGTTTCTCTGGGCACTGAGTCGAACGCTGTTTTCAGTTCGAGGAAAATAACATAACTTCATTTTAAGTTACTTGGTGTACTTTTGGATATGGAGGAATAATAGAAAACCATGGTCAACAGTTCCCCTACCCATTCTAAACCCTGCTTGCGAATTGCTAATAATACCAGAGTCATCCACCCACTCCTGCAATCTGGTTTGCAAAAATTTGCCAAACGTCTACGCAATGCAGTCCAGCAGGGATATAGGGCAGTAGTTTTCGGGCCGCTCATTACCTCCCTTTTTATATACTGGGACTATTGCATCCTCAGACCAAGTACGTGGGACTATTTTTGCACGAATAACCGCATTAAAACACCGGGATCCAGATTGATGGTTTGTCCCGGTAGAAGTCCAATGGTATCAAATTAGAAAGTAGAGCCTCCCCCACCTCCTTATTAGAAATAACCAATGCATTTCGGTGGGAGAGGCCGGCGGGTCTTTACTTCCATCCCACTCTAGCGAATAACCTACATCTGCATATAAATTAGAAAAATGGGCCTGCCAGGCAGCGCCCAATATATAGCATTGTAACAACCGCTCTCCACCAATGGCACAGCGGGTAACCAATTTCCAGAATCTGGACATATCTTTTTGAACCATTGCCTCAAACAAACCTTCCCAGGACCCGTTTTCATATACTCTTTTCTTTGCGGATAGGAGCTGTTTATACTTTATTGGGCTTGTAGCATACATTTGTCTGTCGGGCTAGGAGACTTAACGTGGAGAAAAATCTCTTTTTACCACTGCACATTCCTCATCATACCAGTGGTTGTTTTTTATCTAACCTTGATTTAACCTTCCCCCAGTAGATGGTCAGGAATGGTATTAGAGTTTTTCTGCAACCTTTGCCCCATCACGCAGGCTACCGTTAGGAAAGATCTCCATTTCATGTGTAATTTTCCCTCCAGTTGTGTAATCCCCAGCTTTTTGCTTTGTTTAAGCACCATAGTCTGATTTTGCCAGAGGAGCACAGTCTTCTGCTGCACGCGGCTGGGCTTTTTCCGCTCAATTTGTTATGGGGAAACTGACATGCCCTTAAAGACAGTCAGTACTGGGAGACTGTTTCCCTTAGTCCTTGTCAATGTTGCAACTTTTCTGCAACATGTTGCAAGTGCACACTTTACCTTCCAGTATTGTGTCTTCCTGTCATTTCTAAAGGCCCTAAATACTCTCGAAGGATTTTTTAGGAGAAGTGCCGATGTGCCTTGGACAGGGCTGGTGGCAGCTTATCTTTTTGTCTATTTTTAATCCTTTCTTGCCAGGTAAACTGCTGTTACCGTGTTTGGCACAGTGAGGTGGCTTGGCTCCAAAATGGCCATGCCACGAGGTTCTTTGTCATGTCCTTTGGCCATCTTGCCCCTTCACCTTCCCCAGGTCGGTCCTTATTTGGGCATACATTTTCCCGCAAAGCACAAAGCTTTTGCGGGCTTATACATGCCTTGGGTGTGCGCCCCCAGGATATGGGCTGGACTGTCTAGTTCCAATACACATCCTGGATGCCAGAGAGTCTGGTGGGCTGTGAATGCCCGCGACCACCGTGGTTCATGATTGGTCCACGTATGGTATGCCTGTATGTAAGCAGATCTCCCATTGGGTCCTCTTCGTTTTGGCACGAAGGAGACTTTGGATAAGAGAAGGCTCCTAACACCCATGCCATGTCGATCTCCGAAGTTCTCACTGAACGAAGGATAGGATCCAAGTATCCTGAAACTAAGAAGCCGCATGGGTGTAATTTTAGGGGGGGACAGGGGTGTTTGTCCCCCCCAACTTTCATGGCACACCATTTTGACCCCATTCATTTGGCTGGGGCACCTTTTCTTCAGATGTCATGCCCCCCCCAACATTTTCAGAAAAGTTACTCCACTGAGAAGCCGTGTCGAGGAACCGCTGGTGACCCACTGGAAGGTTTGGTACCCTGAGACTGCTGTCGTCCCACTGGACCCCTCTGCATCTGGTCGTCCTAGAATGTATGCGAAGATGCTTTGACCCATTGGAATAGTGGGACCAACTATTCGCGGCACCTTCATCAAAACCTGCAAGTAAGTCTTTTCAGAAGTGTCCCAGGGCCAACGAGTTGGCTGACCAGCTTGCGCAGGACCTTTGCCCCAATACCGCTGCCGTTTTGAGGAGGCACTCGAAACTTGGTCCATCGCAAGCTCTGTGTTCACGGCACTCACACGCCGAATTTTGTACACTTGGCGTTCCCGGGTCTGGAGTAAATAGAGAGCGCCCGACGAACTTTGCAAGTTGATTGCAGCTGTGCCCCTCTGCGCCTTGAAGCCTGCTACAGTGCAACTGGCCTGATCCATCCACCAGGAACGGAGAAATTGCCACTGTCCCGTTTGGGAATCAACGCTGTATGTTCTTCTCTGAAAGCCGCAGAGCCGTGTGATTGCCACATTTGAACCTGCAACCGAAGTGGACTCGAGTGCTGAAGTTGGGTCCGGAGTGCACCGGGAGTTGTGAGTAATTGCAACCCTTACTGGTGGCCCCTAGCGCATCCATTAATTTTTACGCATGAGTGGCCCCTGAGGGCCCCTCTCATTTCCACTGCTAGTGCGAACTATCAAACTATTCCAAACTCTTTCAACCTGTTCTGCCCTCAAGGGAAGACCCTTCTCGAATAGTGCGAACCAATTCTAGATCACCTCACCTGCCTTCCTGAGCTGCACAGCCCCTACAAAAGACCCTGTTTCGCCCATCTGCACTACCGCGTGTGCTAGCTTCACAAGTACATTTGAGCACTAGGCTCCCCTCATCTTAGGGATTGGACTGCCTTTCAGTTAGGATTGTGTTTGATGCAGAAGGGCCTAAAGACTATGTGCACTACCTGCTTCCTTCCCTTTTTAGGTTGTGGACCCATTTTGTGCATTAACCCTTTAGACCCCATTGGTCTTGTATATATGTATATTGATAGGATTGTGTTGGCTTAGAAGTATTACTGTGATTTTATTTGTGTGTTGAAACTCAAAGGCCTTGCAATAAATGTATTTGTATTTTTAATATATCTACACCTGACTGGGCGTGATTTGTGAGTGTCCTTTACTGTGTGTGCTCATTGAGGTCTTTCAGTCACCCTCACCCCTCGGGAGATCTAGTCTTGACTGCTGCAAATGCTACCTTGATTGGTCTGGCTTGTCCAGAAGGTTACCCTGTTCCAAGAAACTAGGCTGGCCTTCTGAACCTCTGCCCACCGGGTCAGAGTTCAGAAATCCGTCTTAACAGCTACCAGCAAAGATAGTACCCAGGTTGTCCACCGATCCACTCCGCCCATTTTAAAGTTTTTCTGGCATACCCCTCCACATTAATATTTTGGCTGGGCCTCCCTAATAGCCCTCCACGTGGCTCGCCACTTTACAGATCGCAGCTAAGATATAGGGGCTTGTGGTCGCTTTCACTCCGATCAATTATGGAGAGATCCCTGGTCCTAAACCAGTTACGGGCCGAAATAAAAAAGTAATGGATATGAGATTGGCCCTCAGGGCCCCTAAAAGTCATTTGGGCCAGCTGGTCACCTACAAATCTGCAGTTGCAAGCTCTGAGGTTCAGATTGGCAATGATAGATGCAGAATTCACTGCTGCTTTGTGAACCCTCTTGTGTAGACAATAGGGGTGGAATAGACCAGGCAGAGTCCTGGTCTTCCCAAAGGTCATCCATGGGCAACAAAGGTTCAAGTTGCAGGTTCATATCACCCGCAACCAAAACATACCAGCTTCCTAGTATTTGGAACAGATCTGAATTACATAATTCCTCGAGCTTCAATAGGGGTTCTAGCCCTGAGCCCCCCATTAGGTCTATTATAAAGATTAAACAGCAGAAATCGCTCCACTAGTTGGTGGACACCACCAGCAGTTCTAAATGAGGTGTACCTGTGTCTATAGATTCCACCACCAAACCCAAGTTTATATCTACCCAAATCTGTAGACTCCCCCCCACGGTCTGCCTCTGGGCCCCTTAGTAGCAGAAACCATAAAGGTTGCTTTAACCCCTCTATGTTCCATGATAGGATTTTCATAATACCAGTGGGCTCCCCATCTATAGGTACATGGAGTCAATCTACCTGGTTCAGATTTGGGGGCGATCGCCCCCTACGGCCCTCAGCACGAATCACATATCCCCTGGGCACATCATCAACCACGTTAGCTAGCACATGATTCAATATCCTATTTGGGGTAGGTTCCTGGATGAAATTATGGTTGAAATATTGCAGGGAGCGTACCAGACTCTTCACTCCCTTGGGTGGTATTGCCGCAAATCAATACTTAAAATTCCCTCCACTAGGTCCCAAGAATTCAGGTGAATCTTAATATAATCTATGCTGGAGTTCGGTAGTGGGCCTCTAACGCAGTGTAAAAAGTCTTTCGCAATTACCAAAAGGCACCCCCTCCTCTGACTAAACCAATGCACACACGTATTCCTTAATCCGTCGGCATCCTCGTAGGCGCCTCTTGGCAAGCGAGTTACATTTGTCAATTAGATCAATGGAACCCCTGGGCTGCTGGGTCTGCTGCTGGACTTCACCCCTTTGTCCTCCCAGGGGCTGTAGGTTCGATCCAGTTTAACAGAATTCCAGTCCCCCACCTTGACACCAAGGGGGAGGACCCACCAGGGGATTTGGGTATCTAGGCCCCTGGTGTTCAATATGGGTTTCATGCACCCGCGAGTGCCAGGTGCCCCTGTTATCCTGGGATATCGCTCTTATTCTGTCCTCTCTTCCATTGCTGCTCATCTCTTGCCCAGCTTTGGAGCTAATCCTTCCACAGGTGCGCTCCATGAGACCACCCCTATCCTGTGGGGTTACAGCAATAGCTCAAGGCATCCCTTCAAAACCCATGGGGGGGACCAGACCAAGGGGTTAGGGCTCCCCACATTGGTTACCTGGGGGGATCCCTAGCTTTTTTATTTGATATTTTGATAAACCCCTTTAGATCTTTTAGTTGATCCAGTAGGGATTCCATGTATCCATCCAAAATAGCAGCAATTTCCTCCCTGCTCATACTAACCACAATGGCTACCTCCCTCGCTTGGTTGGTGGTGGCTTCTAAGCCCACCGCTGGTTAGTCTGTCGGAGTGCCCATTTCTCGAGGCCCCAAGGTCAACCCCTCACTTCCCTTCATCGTTGCCCGCTTACCACCTGGAGTAGCCCTTGACTGTTTAGCTTTTTTCCACGAGATGCTGTCCTCCATGGAGCACATAACTTGCTAGCCCCGTCACCGAGCACAGGCTCTGTAGTTGGGGCTCCCCCTGTTGGACCAAGAGGGTCAAACTGATTGGATAACTTTATTTGAGGAGTCCCTCTAGGTGGGGTAGGGGGCTCCCTCCCCACATTAATGGGGTCGTCCTCCTCCCCCACACCGGGACCCAATTTGTTTGCTATGTTGGGGGGACAATGTGTCTCTATAATGTTTGGTACAGCGGGACCTAACCCCCTGTCAGTCTTGTTTACCTACAAGACAAAGGTTCTACCATTGCACACACTTCGGGGGCACTTGAAATGGTTACATGTGATCCTCTTTGGTAATATGTGGCGATTGAGCTACCGGCCTCGCCCTCGACCACTGCCCCCTCGGGGGAATTATTACATGAGGAAATAAGATCATCAGTACCACTAGACACAATTCGGAGCGGAACACAAAAGTACATTAACTCCCCCCACATCCATTACACCCTAGGGCCCCTCAACTGGATTAGCTGGTTCTATTGCCTTTACTGGACCATCTATATCACATAAAAATCCTTTCATTTCTGAGATCAGCTGTTAACCTCATTTATGGGCTAGAAATGTTACGCTGCCCCCTCCTCCTGGCATTGCACACTCAGCTTTCCTTTTGCCCATACACATTTTATTACGTTTTGATTTGTTTTTAAAAAAGGCAGGGGGTTAGTCACAGCTTAAGCTCCCTTAATCAGGCCTGTACTACTACACACGCAAACTAAACACAAAAGTAATAAGGGGCTGGATGGGCAAAGAAATAGGAAAAGCAGCACTTACTCGGTTCACCGCCTTTTAAGAAAAAGTAAGATATTGTCCATGTAGTTATGGTTAAATTGGTGTTTCCGTAGGAAGAGAATTTTTTGGGTGGCTCATAACTTCGCTCCCTCTGGACGAATCCTCACCAAACTTTGCAAAAAAAAAAGTATATGGCCCAAACTTTTTCTGCAAAGTTTGGAGAGGTTTGGTCAAGGGGGGGCAAAGTTATAGGGGGGGTCCAAAAACGTTTGTTTTTTCCCATAGACATAATGGGAAAAAACATTGCGCACACCTACAGCCCAAACCGCTGGACGGATTTACACCAAATTTGCAGCAGGAGCGGGGGCTTGGTCCCAAAAGCGTGCTTTTGCAAATTTGGTGTAAATCCGTCCATGTTTTTCTTGTTCATTTCTGTGTTAAAAGAAAATAGCATGTTAGTATTAGTATTTTATAAAGACTTATTACATTGTACAATCAACATTTTCTTCTTTTTTTTACCCTCATATTTAGTAGATGACAAACCAGAGTACTGTGCAATTTGCTCAGTTTCTATATTTGTTGCTAAAATCATTGGGTCTGTGGGAGAAAAAAAATCCATGTTGGATTAAAAAAAAAAAACCTTTTCCTGTTATGCTACAGTTTATTTGTTTGTTTGTTTTCAGTGTTTACTTGTTGTTTCTGGCTAATGCTTTATACATTGGATTGTTCCAGTTTTTGGGAGCAGTAAGATATTAGGTATTTGTTTGGATATTGTTAAATTTTGGAGCAGTTAGATACCAGTAGGCGTATTCTAACTGTTTATTTTTTTATATAATTTCGTGGTATTGATTTATCTGTTTGGATATTTCTAAATTTTGGGACAGTTAGATACCAATTGGCGTATTCTGTCTATTTTTTGCTCTATTTGAGTGGTATTCATTTATCTGATTAGTTGTTGTAGCATCTTTGGGCAGTTAGATAGCTTTAGGAATATTGTGACAGTTTATATTTTTTTACTACAAGTGTACTTAAGGTTTAAGTACAGTTTAGTTATCAAATTTTGGTTTTAAGAACAATAAATAAGCGTTTGTAAGATTTGCTGGTAATCTCTGCTTTAGAGTAATGGTACTATCATTACATTCAAAACATCCACATTTCTTTTTTATATATGCAGTGTAATGCCCTGAATTGGTTGTGGCTCCTGCGTGGTAGATTATACCTATTGCTGTGAAGGTTTTCCTACCAAGTAATATTTGACCATGTGTGAATCCAGTCAGCTTGCACTTGTTTTTGGTACCATCTGCATTGTAACGTAGAAGCATTAGTATTACGTATTTACTATGTGTTTGTATTACTAACGTGGAGCGATTATCTGAATTGCAGGTCGAACATAATCTACCATGGTTTGCATTTTGTACAAGTTGCTGAAATGGAACGGATTCACAATTAGGTATTGATATATACACAAAGCGCTCATTGGGGATTTGTTCTTGTGTCACATTGTTGCAGAGAGTGCCTGTATGTTTCCACATGTATGAAATCTGGACGATTTCATTTATAGGTATGTTTTTGTTTTCTAGTACTAATAGTAAGTACATTAGAAATTCTTGTGGATCTTCCTGTGAGTTTATAGTGAATTTCACCATTCCAGCACAGTAATCCAATTCTTGTCTTATTCCATGAACACTATACGGGTTGTCAGGATTGTTTGTTGCGTTTCTATGAAGTACTAACATTTGCATACACAATGGGTCTGTAAAGTGTAAGTAAATGTTGTCAACAATTGGTGGTAATCGAAATAGAATATTGATTGCTACATTTACGTAGCAACTTACACCAATTTCATTTATAAGTTTAAATGGACCAAGTAGTTCTGTATCTGATTGATTTGTTTTAGTTTGTGTTCCTTCTTTGACAAAGTACTTGGTTTACTTTCCCTAATTGGTTCTTTTTTGCTTGTGGTACATGATGAAGTTTTAGTTTCTTTTACTCTCTTTGGAGGATTTGCAGTGACATCCTGTTGCATTTCTGTTTGATTTAGTTTTCTTTTAGAACATTTTCCTTTTTGTGGAACAGGATATGTTTCTAGATGGGGGGTGTATAGTGAACGAAGTCTATTGTATTCTAAAATGCAAGGAATATCAGCGTTTATTTTACTTGCATCAAAGTTGATTAGAAATAGACCGTCAAGTGTACCTAAGCGTGATAGTGCTACGTAGCTCATGCCTTCTTTAAAGACTGTGTTACCAATGTCTATCATTGCTTTGTCTAGGGTAAGACCTTGTGATTTCTGAACCGTGACTGCGTATGCAAGAGTTAGAGAAGATTGTTCTCTGCGTACATACAGGTCTTTGAAGAGAAGGAATCGAGCTGTTGAGCGTCCTATTCTTTTTACTTCTGAAAGTTTGTCAAAGAGAATATTGACAAACTGAATTTTGTTGTCACGTGGGTATGTTTGAAAGCCAACAACTGTACCCAGTGCTCCATTAACTAGTCTTGGTCCACGTCAAGGTTACGTTTCAGCATTACTCTGCAATTTAAGGATAATTGTAATATCTTTTCCAAGCCTGCTGTGTTTGAGATTGACTTTTCTAAACTATTTAGTCTTGTTGTGGCTTGGTCACACATGGGTAGTGTCATTCCATGTACATCTAGTTTGTCTGTGGCGCTAATTTCCATTATTGGTTGCATTTCTTTACTTAACATTATTTCATTGAATTTGAAACAGCTTGCAAGAGTTGGCATTAAGGCCATGCAATTGACATTTTTGTGGGCTAATTGTTCCATAACATCTGCAGCACATGCATTATCACCATAAAGTGCATGAATGTGCCGGGTTTCCAATATTGCTTCTGCTTCTTTAGAAAGTATACCAACTCTGATACTTTTTAAGATGTTGGCATAAGTGAGATCTGCAGATTGGTGCATGTTTTCTGTTAATTCTCTGTATTGGAAATGTTGCCAAAGGTTGACATTTCCAATGCTGCCAACAGTTTTACGGCAGAGTTTGTGTCCTAATGTTTTAAAAATAGGCTCACCTTTTACTGGTGTCAATTGAAGAAGATCTACGAAAACAATAATGTGTTTTCCTGCAAAGAGCTCTTCATAGTTTGTTTTGAGTACTTCTTGTAATCTGAGGTGAATCAAAGACAACATTAGGTTGGACACCATGCTGACTTCATCTATTAGTGGCATTTTCATTTGTTTTAATTCTCTGCCTAGTTCCTTTGCAGCTTCTGCAGAAAGTTTGTAATAATCTAATTTGTTTTGGTGTTCTACTGGCAGGAGTAGTAATCGGTGTAAAGTGACACTACCTATGTTGTAGGCAGCTAAACCTGTGGGGGCAGTGACAACAGCTGACAGTTTGTTGTTTGTCAATTGTTGAAGGAACTTACTGATGATTTTGATTAGGAATGTTTTGCCAGAACCAGCTTCACCACTGACATAAAATAGTATAGGTTTGTAATTTTGACAGGTGCATTCTTTGTTTTCATGTTGTACACCATGTGCAATTTCTTTTGTTACTTCTTGAAAAATGCTATGTTGCTCATTGTTTAGCTTTGATTGTAGTATAGTTAAGTCTTCTTTATCTTCATACTGACACATGGTGTTTTCTACTTCTATCAGAGCTAATTCTGCCTCATTTGTTATTAGTGGGTCTCCCAGTGGTTCTTGGCTTCCTGTGACAGAAGGTTAACTACTGTCAGGAGTGTCCTTATCTAGTTGGGCCTGGAGTTCTTCTTCGTGTTGCTGTTCATTGTGCAACATTGTTTTGTACTGTGCAAAGTTTACATCAGTTATACTGCTTTCATTTGCTTTGTAAGCGTCTTCATATGAGTCTCCATGGTTTAAAGAGTTGTAGCAGGGACATGTAATATACTTCTTTATGTTGAGGAGTCTTTAATGACAATTTGATATGATTAATTAAATTTGGTTTGGTGAGTTTTACTAAGCTGCCTTCACAGTTTGTCACTTTGTATTTACGGTTTTGTTCATCAGGTTTTATATTACTTTTGTATGTGTAGTTTTGGGCTATGTGGTATAGACAAATGGTTTCCAAAGTGGTACTCCTGTTTGGGTAGTATGTGTCCAATACATTGTTTTTTTAAAATGTCTTGGCTGTTGGGATCATGTTTGGCTATTGTTTCTATATCTTCGTATGATTTTAGAACTCTTTTTCTAGATTTAGCTGGACCAAGACTTAGCCATACTATATTTTCAGATTTACCATACAATGCAGTACCAGTTAATCGATCAGCTGCTTCATAGGATCCACATTCTCTATGGGTCAGCATTTTTATGCCCAAGCTGTATAATTTCTGAGACACTGTTTTATCTGATGACAGGTCATTCCAGAGGTCTTGGAGCTCTGTCTTTTCTGATTTGGTTAAGTATGCTGTGACATATCATGCAACTGCAGTAGAATTGTCTGCAATGTTCTGCACATCTATGTTTGCATTCCATAAGTGGGCAATGATTGAATTGTAATCATTGATATATTTTTCTTCTTCTTTTCTTTTTATGCAATATGTATTTTTAGGTGACTTACCTTTAACACTATGTCTAACTGAAGACATGAGGTTGTTCACTTGACCTGTATTTGTAACTGGTCTAGGGAAACCAAATCGGCATTTGGTGTAGTATTTTCCTTTGTTTTTGTATTTGCGACGACAATATTTGCCACATTTGTGTCTTTGGAATTGTAAAACTTTTGCATGAAGATCACTATTTGTGGATTCTGATGGAATTTCACAAGTGACATATTTTTCAATAAACTGTAAAACAGTGGCATCACTGTCTTGACCAAATTTAAGGGCATCTTTAATTTATAAAAGCATGTGGACATGTGGTGCTCCTCTGGCTTGCTATTCTTTTCTCCAAAAGAAATGTTGTACTTCTCCAAGGGGAGGAAGAGTTTTATTGCAAATAAAATGTAGCATAGCAATGAAGCGATGGTGAAAATATCTTGAAACATTAACAGGATCCTGAGAACAAAGTTCTCCAGGTGTTAGAATATCTATGTTTGTTTTGTTTTCGTTTGATATGCGTAGGAAAGCATGTAAATCTTCCCATGCATATTCTGCACAACTTAATGTAACAAACCAAGTGGGTGGGCCAAGGTTTCTGATCATACAACGTACATCTCCATGACGTCAAAACCAGTACTCTTTAGTACCACGCATATTTGCTAATAGATTTGTAAGATTTGCTTGTAAAACCTCATCTTTTTGTTGAACTTTTTGTAATAATTGTGTAGCTGTCATATTTTGAAAGTGTGATCCTGATTTTAATGTGTGCAACTCCGTAACAAAGTTGGTAGTTCACTTTCAAAGAGTAGGTGAAATACGTATTCCACATTTTGTCGTAATCTGGGATCTTCAGAATACATTCGTAATGAACGATATTCTGATGCTGATATTTGAATAGGTCTATCATCGTATCTTCCTCCTTCGCCAGTAGGAAAGAGTAGAGGAAAAGCACATGCTTCTATACTTTTTTCCCATATGCTGATTGGTGATCCTTTTGTTTGACGCATTTGGTACGTTTCCAGTGCATCTTATATGGTGTCATTAGAGTGCAATGGATGAATTGTATAATGGTCTAAAGTGTTTGATATTGTAGCAGGATCTAGGAGCTCAAATTGAACAGCTTCTTGTGTCTCTTGAATTATTTCAGTTGTATCTTTCAAGTTTTCTTCAATATTAATTTCTTTGTAATATTCATTATTCTCTTTAAGATATTGCAGGGCTTCTCTAACTTTATGTAAATCTACCAGTTGTTGCCAAATTTTGTAGGTACTCCATTTACCAAGATAATTAAAGATTGTTGCATTGGACGTTGCACTCCTAGAGTGTGCACATTTTCTTTTAGATCTAATGGTAAATACACTACTTTTCCATGAATACCTTTCACTAATTCAGAGGTAATTTAGCAGTTTTTGGTTGAAGGCGTATTATTGCTTGAAATGGGTGCACTTTTTGAATTATGATGCTCTCATATAAATTAAGTTGTTGAAGGGGTTTTGGTAGTGGATATAATTCCAAGTTATTTGTGATAGAACGTGAAGGAGTTTGGTTGTTATCAAGTTTAGTAGTGCAGTAACTGCAAAGTATTATGGGGTCAGTTATTTCGTATTTGTTTTCTGCTATAAGGTAGAGAGCTAATTCAAACCATTTAGAATCTTCATTGTCTTCTATTTTGTATGATAGGGCTACAGTTTTTGTGTTACTTTTACAAAAAGTTCTGCGGCAACATACACACACGTGGTTTGGTACTTCAGCTGAAGTACTTTCAAATTTTAGTATTTCTTTTTTGTATGTGTGTAGTGAAAGGTTGCCATGTGCAGAATTGTTACGAAGTTGGTTTACAGCTAATTCATCTTGTAAGTGGGTTTCACTTCCAAAATATTTTGTCTGGATATAGTCGATTTCTTCTAGTAGGTCTTTTGCTGTACCATGTAGAAGAATGTTATTTAAATTGGCTAGTGCTAAAGCAGGACTTTTAGCATAGTACAGTTTATAAACTAGATTTCTTATACTTGCATGATGTGTTGATATCCTTTTGATATCATGGAAGGTTGTTTTGCAAGTAGGTCCTGTAATGCAGGCCAATGAATGTCCTTGTAGTCCTGTGTACTTGCGTACTGGACAAGCATCCATATTGTGCAGTAGTTTAATTTTGATTTTGTCTTTGCTTTTCACATATTGATTGAGGAATTGGCGTAAAGACTTGAACATTTTTTTGGGAATGTTACACATTGACGTGCATGGCCATTTGTACACTAGATGTTCTAATTCAGTTGAATGGAGGGGTAAATCTACGTTGTCAGGGCATATTTTTGTAAGGAGTACTTCTTGTTCCATTATGGTATTATTAACTTTTTCATAACCTCGACCAATGCTATGTATGGCAATTGTATTTGTTTGCTTTTGTTTGCACGCTTCTTCATTAAAGTATGGTTCTGTGCTTGTAGTGTGACTCCATTCACCTCCACAGATATTTAAGAATTTATTTCTGTTGACATTTCATTTATTGAGAAGTCTTTTTTGTAATTTAGTTATTAGTTTTGTTAGTGGTTTCATTCTGTTTAACACTAAAATAAATAACTTTCTTTTGAGAAGAATTGCATTGTCTATCAACGCTTCTAAGATTACTTTCCTTCGATAGGTTTGAAGTGTTGAACCTGGTTTCTCTCCTGTTTTTATTAGATTTTGAAGGACTTTGTGACGGAACATTTTGGCTAAAATACTTTTCTTGGTATGCTTACATTGTACTACATCAAGATTTATAGAAGAAGTTTTATTTGTAGCGATAGTTGATTTTCTGTTAATTGTTTTTTGGGTTGATTTACTTTGTGATAAAGGAGGCAAAGTTTTTGTACTAGAAACTTCTTCTGTTTCACTACATGACTGCATTAGCTGTTGTGTTTCAACTTTTTTTTACAAATTCTGCTATAGATGGATGTTTATGTTGGAGACTTTTCTTTTCATTTGCTCTACTTCTGCGTTCCTTTCTACGGAGTTGCTTTTTGGTAGGCATTCTTTAGGGTCTGTTGAAAAAAATACAGAAGGTATGGGTTGGAGTGTTCTGCAATGCATGTGTGTTGTGTGCGTGAGTGTTTGAGTAAGATGATAAAGATGTATGTAATGGTGTGTGATTGTGCATTGGGAAGTACAAGTACTAGGGATGGGTATTCTTGAATTCATGTGTTACTAAACTGGGGTTCAGATGACAGAAAAAAGTAAGCCAGTGGTGTGGAGAAGTATAAATAGTATATCTAAAGCTATACAATTAAAACAGTTGTTTGTTGTGCAACATCTAAATTCTAGCAGCTGAGTTGGGTAATTTGTGTGTCTAAAATAGGAATTTGTGGGCCATTCTTCAGTAAATCACTGTTTAAGACGGGGGGGATATTTGGTCAGAATGGTGCAGAATCTCTATTTTTAGGCACAGAAATAGCATGTGTGTTTGAGCAATAATTCAAATATTATGGTAACATTCTACTTACTTTTTTCTAAAATGAGCAGTTTACTTCTTAGTTGTTCTTTGTACTTCAAATTCAGCTGCTTCTTTTCAGGAGAATGGTCTTCACTGCAATTGTAAAAGAAAGAAATTAGTAATTTGGTTTGTATATAGCACTGTTTTTAATTTAGACATAGATTTTTTAAATTGAAATGTTCAGCGCCTTCCTCAAAACCATTAAAACTATCTTATGACTAACTGTAGGAAAGAAAATATCTTTACTATGGCTTGTGAAATTCATAATGTACCACTGTATACCACTATTCCTGTAACTAAGCTTTTCCACGTAATAGTGAGTCAATGTCATAGCCTGCTTTTCCACGTAATAGTGAGTCAATGTCATAGCCTGCTTGTCCTATATAAATGTAAGTAATTATATAAATTAAAAAACTTAAAAACCAATTATGTGTTTGTACAAATATTATTGTTTGAGATTTGATCATAGAGTGTGTATGTAATTTTGTTTGATTATATGTAGTCTATATATTTTATTTCAAAAATGTTAGTTTAACATTATTTGCGTGTGTGTGTGTATGAAGAAATTAAACGGTATAAAGGTTTGTAAGTCACAGTTCATTTTAGGACAATGAAAAAATGATCGTAGATTCATTTTACAGATTATACAAGGTAAAAGTCGGTTAGAAAATGTGTTCATGTACTGTATAGAAAATATGCATACCTGTAGTTTGTGTTCATGCATATGGATATGGACGAAGCTGCAAGTAGAAATCTTGGAGACTTGTATAGTATTTCTCGTAGATCGTGCTTGCCAATGGTATAAGACTTGTACTCCAAGAGATTCACCGTACATTTGCAGTGCTGATCTATGATGATGCAGTTAAATGTAGAGGTCTTGGATTTGATTGGTGGATGGTCATGTGATTTCTTAGCTACATCCAATGAGGGAATGGCACAGAGAGTGAAGTGGAAATGGTAGAAGGGCTGTCCATGTTACAATATGTTCGCGGACATGGTGGTAGTTCTAGGACACCGCGTATTACATCCGGGGAATTTGGGGTAGGGAGGCATGCAAATGAGATTCAATATAGCAAGGGATTGGTCAGTAAAGTTTAGTGAGTGTGTTGTGCTAGGAGAGGTTTTCTCAGATATTCTTTTTGCTGAGAGAAGAACAGATAGCTATGGCTGAGTGTTTCAAAAAACAGATTGTGTGGCTTTTGGGAGACTTGTGGATACATTGGTTGAAGGTGCATGCAGAAAGCTGTGGAGTATCTATAGATCTTGGATTCCCACATGTGGAAGTGCACTGGCATGGAGTGCGTGGAATGAAGTGGTTGGACTTGCTACCTCTCTGTGCAACTTTGAAGATAGAGGAACATCCAGACATAATTGTAATTCATTGTGGAGGGAACAGTTTAGGACATGTGTCTGGAATTTCTTGGCAATTTGCAATGAAAGAAGGACTTCAGAAGATCATGGACATGTTTCCAAACTCCAAAGTAATTTTTTCACGGATTGCGCAGAGACAAATGTGGCTTCGTTCTTTCTCATGTGGTCCACAAATGGAGAAAGCAAGGCGTAATGTCAATAAGGCTATTTGTGCCTTCCTAAGAGATTTTGGCATGTCCTCTTTTCACAATGAAAATATTATGTTTCGTAGTACATACATTTTTCGCAGAGATGGAGTCCATCTTACTTATGCTCGCAGTCAGATTTTTCTGAGAAATGTACAAAATGCATTGCGACCTTTTTTAGAAATACAGCATCCATTTTGAAATAGGTGTTAAGTATTTATAATTTTTTACATACAAACACCTCCCAAAGGCTCTTTTCAGAGCCACCACTTCCTCCCAGAGAAAAATGCAATGGTTACAATAGGGTAGCACCCCAATTTTTTTTATGTTCGCGAACTGTCCGCGGACTTTTAAGGGCCCTGCTTTATTTATCTTCACTTCTACTTTTTAACCGTGAAAGGCGGCTCTGAAAAGAGCCTTATTTCTTTTTGATTTTTGTTATTTTGTATTTTTTTTGGTTTTTTATACACGACACACTAGGAGAGGAGGGGAAAGGAGGGTAAAGGGGGGGCACCAACCACAGGGATAAGAAAGGGCGAGCTGAGAGAGGAAGATGTAGAGTGGGTTTTATTTGGGTAGTGAGCAGGTCGTCTCATGCTCTGAGACGATAGTCTCAAAAGCACTCGGAAGTCGCTCCCCCCTGCAGAGTACTGTGTCACAGTACATACATACAACTGTGACCCTCGAAAGGTAAGGGTCATCAGAATTCTGTATGGCCTGTCAGGCAGCTTGAGGAAGATCCTGTACCACAGAGGTGTTCCTTGTGGTGACAGGATCAGAAATGGAGGATGAATTAGAGGCAATCATGGCCCCAGTGTGGAATGAGTTGAGGTGTCGTTTCATGGTAGTGGTCCCAAAGCTATACGCACCATGCCTCCCGCGACTGAGTACCCTCATTGCAGTTGACACGGTTCGCACAAGCCTTAGGACCATTCCCATGAATGGTAAAGAACCGCCACACCCAAGAATCATGCCGAGTGCGGGTAGTAGGGATTTCCTCTACCTCATTCTCGTCATCCTCTTCTTCCTCCTCTGTATCCTCACTCCTGTTCCCCTCTTCAGGCCCTTGGGGAGATGGTGGTGGTGGAGGGGGTGGGGGTGGTGCTGAGGCAGATGTAGCACCAGGTGGCAATAGTGGAGCCATGGATGTCATCGGTTTGGAGATGGAAATCTCAAAATCTGCAAAGTATGCAGCAAAATTTAGTGTGCTCTGTGGAATAGCCAGAAACACAATGAGAATGAGCTCTAGGGCGTGGTCTTTTATAGGGGTGCTTGTACGCGGTTCGCAGACATGCGCGCCGTCTGCAAGACAGATTGAACACCAAAAAAGGTTCAAAAAGTCACAAAAACTATGTGGAAACTTAGCATTAGTATGTGGGATTTGTGGTATGGTGAGTTTTTAATGAGAAATATTGTGGATTACTTGGAAATGTACTTTTAAACTGTTCGGGGACACGAACAGTGTCTGCATTCAGAACACGCGATGAGCGTGGGCGCGGTCACATAATTGCTTCGTGAGCATGTTCGCTAAGGAAGCGGCCGTCCGCAGGACACCCAATGTACGGACATTGTTTTGCGCATGTGCGTTGATGTTCTACGGACAGTGTTCGGGTCCTGAACTAACTAAAAGTGCGTCACACGTAAAACGAACAGTTACGGACAGCTGTTTGTTCTTAGCACAGTTTAACTTACTTGCGAACAATACGGAAGTCTGAGGCTGTGCTGGAGCGAGGCATGCCCGATAGCTAAGGTGGCTGCCAGAGTCTGTCTCCCCCTCCTCGTTCCCAACATAGCAACGGCTCAGTCAAAGCTTCAAAACATTGCCGGCAGTTAACATAAGTTAATAGACTTGATGGCATTGCATGCCACAACCTGGGTCAATGTCCAGAAAACACTAAAGCCAAAGAAGTTGGAACATCCTGCACTCCCCTGTGCCACCTACAGATCAACGCCCAATATCCAGTATCTAATAGCCAGAACCAGCTAGGCATGCTGGAGTATGAAGTAAAATTACAGATCCTTACGGGTGGCATGCGTAAAAAAAGAAACCGTTTTATGCGTGATCAGGAGAGAACCAAGAAAAACTGTAATCTGGTGTGGTTGCCCAGTGGGAGCATGCAGGTTAGCGCGGGATACTGTTTGGAGTGAGGTTCCTATTTGAAATAAAACAAACAGCATTTAGCGTTTATGAATGATTTAGCATCTTGGGTAGCAGAAGTACCTCTCTTCCCTTCCCTGAGACCGGCTGCCTCCACTGAGTCGTTCCACCACCAAACATCTAGCACGCCCTTTAGCACAGGCATAGATCAGTAGCAGAGTGACAAAGCACGAAGCCGTAGGGGCGCTCGTCTGCAGGAGAGTGTTGGTTGAGCAAGTTAGTAATATGGCTGGCGAACGCGCTGACCACTGAGGCAAATGGCGGGCGCCACCCCTTAGTGGAGGCTCCCACCCAGCCAACCCCCAAAGAAACAACAAGGGCCAACTTGGCCAGAGTTGGAGGAGGGGGGGTAGCACGTCACAAGGTGGCGACAAAGGGGGCAGGGGGTGCGGGACCCAGAGAGTGGTGGACTATATAAAGCCGTCGCTCGAGATTTCAGTCTCTCGGTGCACTGCCCCCTCCTCACTGGAGTTGAAATCCCACCCACCCGCCCATTCCATGTAAGTTATTACTGTCTAAATAATATGTCTGTTTTCTATTTCAGGTCGCCCAGCGGAGTTACATTGTGATCCCCTAGAAAAGCACTGACAGATCCCGTGGGGGACGGCGCAGCCAATAGCTTAGAATTAACGGCGCCCAGGAGTACTAGATTCAGGGGAGGCCCCGGGCAAAGAGGGAGAGGATAGGGGGCTCGGAAGTCATTCCAACCCCAAAATGCAGGGAGTGGGGGGTGAAGGGGAATGGAAAAATGGGAAGAAGGGAAGTCGTGGGGAATGAGAAGAAGGTGTCACAGTAAGGTTTTGGAAAGAAAGAAGTAGGGGAAAGGATAACGAAAGAAAACAAGGAAGGGAAAGTACCTAGGACAAAGGGAAGAGTGGGGACTGGAAGGGCTCTGGGGGTGGGAGGGTTAAGGTTGGCAGGGCGGGGAAAGGATTAAGTGGTTAGGGGAAAAACTACTGATGTCCAGGATGAGGAAAGAAGTTACCCAACTGAGATTGGGCTGGGAAGAGGAAGCCGGGGAACCCATGAGTGATGGGCTGTGGGAGAGGGTCCAGGATTACCATAAAAAAGTATCTAGGAATGCGAGGCTACGACAGATCCAGCTATATGTTACCCACAGAGCGTATCTGACCCCCCAGAGGATTGCTCAATTCAAGTGTGCAGAAAGGCAAACATGTCCCAAATGTGGGGAAGTGAACGCAGGGATGATACACATGTTCTGGGCATGCCCGGAAATTGGAAATTTCTGGAGAGAAATAGCCAACTGTCTAACCAAGAAGGGGATCATGCTATATGTGGACTCTGTGTGGGCATGCATGGTAGGGGGATTCTCGAGACCGCGCAAACTGAAACGTGTGAGTAAACTCAAGGACTTGGCCTGCATACTTGCCAAGCGCAGAATCGCCATGGGGTGGAAAGCAAACAGACCAAGGGTAGAGGTCTGGTGGCACAATCTCCAGAAATGGGCAGAAGCGGAAACGGCGGTATGGAATGAAACGGCCAATAAGGGCGGGGAGGAGGAGGCAGAAACTCTGATGGCCTGGAGACAACTAGTGGCCACACTCTCAAGATCTACCCAGTCGTGATAATGATTCTACTGAGAATACAGTGGGGGAGGCACTCCTAGAGGAAACAATGGCGGAGGGCGAAGCGGAGTAGGCTCTAGTTAAGGGGGAGGGTATGGGGAGGCAGCGGACGTTGTACGATACTGTATATGATGCTTGAAGTTATATGTTACGCACTCACTGTTGTTTTTTTGTTGATTGGTTGTTGGAAAAACTAAAAAATTGTTTACAAAAAAAAAAAAGCTGGTTGGGGGAAATAACTTGCTGGGGGATGATGGCTAGAACCGAGGGAGGGGTTAGGGGAAGGGGCAGGCAACCTGGGGAATAGATAGAAAAGAATATGGAGGCAAAGGGCAGGGGAAAATGGAAGGAAACTTAAGGGGGAGGAAGAGACTCGGGAACGAAGGGTGGGGGGGAGAACTATAGGTTGGAATTAGATCGGATGTAAGATCAATGAAGACGGGTAGGATGGGAAATCAAGAACGGGGAATTGAATTAGAAGAGTAGCATACTAGACAGAACCAGGGAATAGTATATAGAAGGGAAGTAGTGAACACTAAGCGCTAGAATTAGAATGGTAGACGAGAAGAACATGGGAATAGAAATTAGAATGAAAGAAGGTATGTGGAATTGGGAATGGAAGGGAAGAGTAGAAGACAATGTGTACTGTGAATAAAGGCTCTGAAAAAAGGGCCTGGGGAAAGTTTACTGTGAAACAAACAAAAGTAAGGGCCATGGGTAGAGAGGGCAATGTGTATGGAGGGCCGGGCTTATCCAGCAGCATCCTCAGGAAACTGAAAGTGGTGGAAAGGGGGGAGGTCCTTAAGAAACCACACCCGGCGTTGAATATTCCCCGTGGTGATCACCTGTAAGATAACTCCTTGACTTTATGCAAATAAAGCATGCTGTGGCATTGCGATTTCCACCTTGAAAACTGGTCTTGCCTCTTTATTCAGGGAATCTCCTGGAGGTCTTGTTGGGGGGGGGGTATGAACGAGGTAAGCGTGACTGTGTGTTTGGGGAGGCGCAGCTGTGGGATGTCCCTGCTAACGTGTTGAAACAACAGAGAACAACGAAGGGCTATTATCAGGCGCCAATGCCTGTGGGTGGTTAGTACAATGAAAGATCAGAACAATCTCGTTATAAAGAACACACGAACCAGTCAAACACACCACAGGCGCCTTTAAATACTTTTGCTTTCCTTTTATGACTCACAGGTATCCAGCCATACTCGCACAGTCCAGTGTGGGGCGCTCCATCAATGAACAGCAACAAACAGCTATTTATGGCTTTTCCTTCCAGGCTTTCCTTCTTGGTTATAATATAGCTCAGCGGGTTGAGCGCTCCCTGCTATGCTCTGAGCATGATCTGTAGGTCGTCGGTTCAAATCCCAGCAAGGCCAGCTCAACCTTTCATCTTTCCGAGGTCGATAAATAGTACCAACTACTATTGTACCAACTATAGTTGGGTGATATTGTATATAAATATGTTCTCTGTGGTGAAAGCACTATATATAATAACACATTATAAATGGTCCTTTCCAGAAAGCATGTACTAGTGGAGTTTGTGCTCCAAAATAATTTGGGATTTTGAAATGAGGCCGCAGGGAATGGACTGGCTGTGAAGCACACTTCAAATCGCTTTATGACACTACTGACAAGCCTGACATTCTTTTGGCTATCTATACATGCAAGGCTGAATTGTGAGTTAGCAGACAGAAAATGTAAGATGTGTGGTCGTACACAGATGGCGAGAAGATACGAAGAGTCTGATAGAGAAGGCAGAATGTTAGCTTGTCTAATCAAATGGCAAGTATTGCGGATTCCAATGGCGCCTGTATATCACATGCAGAGGGTATAAACTCCACTTCTACAGCATTACTCTTCATTACTCTTCATCTAAAATCGACACATCCAGGGCTCAAGCAGGCGCGTATTTAGAAGGGACCCCCTTGATGTGGCTCAGTTTTGAGCAAAGGACCCCACTGAACGTTCCCTTGGCTGTAGAAGAAATCAGAGTGGCCATCTTGGGACTGCAGTCCGAAAAGGCCCCTGTGTCAGACGGACTCACGGCAGAGTTGTACAAGGAGTTTGCAGACATACTGGCCCCCGAATTACTATCTATGTATGGTGTAGCTTTGGAGCATGGTGAACTCCCACCCCACTATAACAAATGAAGCCGGGATAGTGGTGCTTCGGGAGCCTTTCAAGGAGCCACAGGATCATAGATCCTACCGACCTTTATCGACGTTAAATCTGGATAATATATTTGCTAAGGTATTGGTCCGTAGACATCTCCCTCTCCTACCGGTCATGATCATTGATGATCACTCAGGCTTAGTGCCTGGCCGATCTACATCACATCATTTGAGAAAACTGTTCAGTGTTATGGCACTAATTGACCCTGCAATCCCGGCCATTGCTGCCTTCCTGGATGCCGAGAAGGAATACGATTCATTGGAATGGTTGTTCATGTCGGAGGTGCTTACAAGGCTATGACTGGGATCTTATTTCATATCGATGGTATTCTTACTATACACCCATCACACTGCTCGGGTATATATAAATGGAGTGATATCTCACTCTCCATAGGTACATGCCAGGGATGTCCTCTTTCCCAGATGCTATTTGCTTTGGCCCTTCATCGCCATCTTCAGAGAACACCATGGAGAGAGTGGCCTTAAACTGTTTAGTCAAACTGTGGTATTTCACTGCATGTGGACGACCATGTAGTCTTTGGTAAACACCAGGAACGCAATCTAACACAGATTGTGGGTCGGATTTGGACGACACTCTGGGGTTACAAATTAACTGGAACAAAATCAGAACTGTTGCCTCTGACGGACGCGGTGAAGCCGGGGGAATTCTGTGATCGCTTCAGATGGTCACTGCAGTTAGATATTTAGGCAATAATATAGCACATACTGCAGCCCAACTATTTGTTGAATTATGGCCTCATGGCATCATCCAGGAAGAGTGCAGGTTTTGTTTTGGCAGTGAGGGCAATGAGAGTGTCAGTGCCAATCGGGTGGAAGGTGTCCCATCTGTTTAAATGTTTGGGAGTGGATGGGCGAGTGGGAGAGCTGAGGGGAGAGCTGTCCTGATGCTGGGTATTTTTAGAGTTGAAGTAGTTCATGATGGAGTTGCATACAGCAGTGGATAGGGGTGCGGAAGGTGTGGAGGGTGGTTTAGAGAGGGACTTGATGTATTTGAATAGTTTCTGAGAAGGAGTGGTGGAAGATTGGAGTTCTTGGAGGTAATGAGTGGCTTTGGAATTGCATATTGCTTTTGCGGCAGTGTCTGAGGGGTGTACTGGTTGAGGGGCCTGGGTTCTTTTGCCAGGCGTGTGGCTTCCGGCTTGATAGTGAGGAGGGAACTGTTGTCATGGTTTGTGGTGTTTTTGTAATTTGAGTTGTGCAATTTTGTCGAGTGCCTGTGTGATGATGGTGTTGAATTGATGGAGTAGGATCGAGAGATGTGCGTGTGGGGAAGGAGGTGGGAGTGCTATGAGTTGTGATAAGGCTATGTCTGTAATGTGTTTGGTTTTTCTGGCTGGGGGAAAAGGGGATGTGTGGCAGGTGGTGGGATTTTGTGTGGTAGTACGCACGTGAAGGGGATGGCAAAGTGGTCAGGCCACGGTAGCCAGATTCAAATATCTATGGAGACATGATGCAATCAAAAGGTCCAATGGGTTGTCAGCAATGTGTGTGGGATTGGTGATGGGCTGTGTGTGAGGTCATAAATGGGTGAGTGGAGCGAGGATAGTGTAAGGGTGCAGAAGGAGCAGACTGACATACAGGTGGCCATTTTTGGGTTACGGACTTATTTCTCTAGTGAAAAAAAGGAGAAAACCCTAACTCTCCCTAATCCAAGAGGGGTTTCCCTGCCTCAACTAAAATTCTAAGGGTTATATCAGAATGTCAGTCAAAACAAAGTGTCCACAGTCCTGTGCAAAAACAAACACTACTTCTGTCCCTTACATCTTAAACTAATGTAGAAATAAAGTAGACCTTCTTAGCTCAGAAGAATGTCTCCCTTTTCCTGGACTATGGTTCAGGTTATAGTTCAATAGTGGTTTCAAGTCTTAACCAGGGGGAATGACTCCCTTCCCCTGGTCTCTCTTGCAGCTTGATTTTATAGTTCAACAAAAATGAGAGGGTCGCCGACCTGGACTTCTCCCCCTGTGGTCATCTTGGTTCATGCAGGAGACATTTCAATGCTTCAGCCTTTCCTTATGGATGCAGGTCCCAGACCCGTAGATCTCCCTTTTTTTTACTTGGCAGACCTGGTATACTCTCCTGCCAGGTACTGCCACAAAGAAGATGCTTCTGCCCTTCTTAATTTGATATCTTTGGGGTTCTCGACCCTTCTCCGAGTGTCAATGGCCTTGGGGCTACCACCGACATGAGGAAGCTTTCCTTAAGTGCAAAATGTACAGTGTCTCATGTTGGGGTCCTCGACCCGTCTCCAGTGGTCAGTGGTTTCTCTGTGTTCACTAATACCTATCATACGAAAAAGATTTTCTCAGATGCAACAATTAAACTTTCTCTCGTTAGGGTCCTCGACCATTCCCTGGTGGTCAGTGGTTTTAATGTGCCCGCTGACACGAGGAATATTTCCTCCAGTGCAATTATTATAGCATCACACTTTGGGGTCTTCGCCCTTTCCTTGTTGCTCAGTGGTTTCTGTTGTTCCACTGAGCTGAGTAGACATTCTTTGGCTGTCAGACCCTCTCACTGCTTGCCCCATGTCCTTACCGGGCCCTTCAAGCTTCCCTGTACCTGTTGGGATCAGATGGCTATCGGTCCTTCCTGGGACCAGACGGCTTGACGGCAGCTCTGGCGCTGCTTCTCGTCAGCTTCTCTGGTCTGCCTTCCTCTTGTGGTATGCTGGCCGTGTGGTCCTACTGATCACAATCGCTTCTCTGCTCTACTCGACAGGCCTGGAGGGGAGGATGCTTTCAGCTCGACATCCTCGGGACTCCCATAGCTGCTCGCCGGCATCTCCTACTCCGTCTGCTTCTTTATCTGCTGCGATTCGAACTTCCTGGGTTCGTTGATGGCTTCAGTTGGATAATCCTTCTTCCATTTCCTTTTTACGTTGCTTATCCCCGCCCTGGCAGAACGTCAACACCTAAACATCTGAAGTTGTCAGGTTGCTCTTTATTCTTCCTATGGGCCACCTTTTCCCAGTACTGGTACGTGGGACATAGCTGGCAGAGGTAAACAGATAGAAGTATTCAGAGGAGAGGTGAGAGGTTGGGACAGGTTTGAGGGTGGAATAGATGACGTTTTGGGCTACAAGGAGGGTTGGAATACCATGTTCTCCCGAGATGTCCTCCCTTGTTCCCAGAGCGGACGTCTCCTCCCATGAGATCCTCCTGCTGAGTATCACCCCCAGGGGGACTATGAGGTAGCAGCCTTACACCCTCTGGCGTAATGCGAAGGCCCTCTCCCCCTGGGGAGAAGGGACGACATCCAAGGATTTGTCACAATAGTCTTTCGTATGGGATTGGTGTCTCGAAGGGTTGAAGTTGCCAAGTTAGATGTTGTTGGAGGGGGTATTCGGATCCTCAGCCCTATGTGGGCTTATTTGTGGCCTCAGCGCTCTCCACTCGCTCCTCTTATGATGCTGCATACATTTTCTCCAGCGGCAGTGCGCAGTAGTGGAAGCGGCCCCTCTGGCCAGCCCAGCCAACATTCTCAACCTGGTTCTTGTCTGCATGAGCAGCTTCCTCGCATCAGTTCTTCCATTCCAGGACTTTGGTGTTGAAGGAGCAGACGGCCGGTACTTCTCTTTTTCATTTGGTTTGGCTACCTTTGTCTGTGGTCCTGGGCTCGCCGGGGTTTCTGCTTTTAAAGCAGCAGCACTCTGCAGGCTGCCATGCGTCTCCACACACCACGCTGATTGGGTCTCCTGTTCTGCTCCTCCTGCGAGGGACAGACTCCCTCCTCTGTATGGCTGTGCAAGCTGTCATTCCTCGCTCTCTAGCGATTCTCTCGGTCTGTTGACTTGCAGATGTATTTATGTCCCTCCCGGGACTGAAATGGCAGATTCCATTGGTCTGGTTTTCAGAAAGGGGCAGTAACAAAAATAGGTCAGGAACCAAGCCACCCACTTTAAAGAGGCCCTGTACGTGATTGCCATCTTCAGTTTTCATATAACTAACAAACACTTTGTATGGAAGGGAGTTGGGATTAAATCCTTACTGGGGAAATCCTTGTACCCAGAGGCGGGTGGGAAATCGATCCCACTGGGATCCTGCTTATCCTATCCCCTACAGAGGCAGTGTCTCAGACATAGATGACTTTTCATCTTTCCCAGTGAGAAGGTGGATAGGAGCCCCATTCAGCATGTCAGGAGGGGACAAAAGAGGAAATGAAAATACATCTGGACCTGAGGAAAAATATCAAGACGAATTGAAAGAGCGAGAACTGCAGAGAAACCAGGTAGCCAACTTGACTGAGATAGAAAGACAATATTATCAGCCCAGGAAGGGCATTTTAAAGGTTTCTTTCCACCAGGGAGACTGAGAGGACATCTTGGAGAAGAGACAGTGGGCCTCACTCTGACCCTGCCAATCCAGAAACAAGGGTGCCGGTAAGCTCACCGGCACCGTTGGTTTCCAGATTGGCATATTAGAGGTGTGCCTGCCGGAGCCACCATGCCTGACAGGTCTGACCCTACCAAGCACAGTGACCACGGTAGGCAGACCCGTCACGGAAGCACTGGCACCGTTAACAACGGTGCCGGTACTTCCGTGTACCCATTCCCATGGAGTCCTATCGTATTCCACGGGAACGGGGAACAACATTTTGCCGGCACCTAGATCCCGGTCCGCCGGGACTTGGAATGTCCCAGTGGCACCGGGAAGCTATGTGCCGGTAAATTATTACGAGTCGGGCGGCAACCCGCCAGTAGCACCGGCAGGGTTACCGCCGGACTTGTAATGAGGCCCAGTGTGTATTATCAAGCCTCAGGGGAAGAAACCCACTATTATCCGACCTCTAATAACGGATCCTAGGAAAGAAATTACCCAGAGAAGTTCCAGAGAAAAGAACAAAGAGAGGAGTCTGTGTCGTGATTCCAGATTTTTATTTATTTATTTTTTACATTTATAAAGCGCTCACACAGCCTGCAGGCATCGAGGCGCTGTTACAGGAATTGTTGTTTTTTTTTTTTTTTTTCTTAGTTGCGTAATTGTGTTTTTGTCTTAGTTACGTATTTATAACGCGCTTAAACACCCAGAGGTTTTTAAGCGCGGACCCGGGGATCGAACCTGTTGTTGCTTCGTGTCGTCTTGCTTCCAAGACGCGCACGCTGCCGCTGAGCTATCCTCCCGGGATTGCAATCCCGAAATCAGTATAATAGGGAGCGCCCAAATGACAACAGGAAATGGGATCCCAGCAGTAGCTCTGACACAGAGTGAACTCTGCAGGAAATGCAGATCCCAAAAGAGTTTCATCAAAGACCCCATAAAACAAATAAAAGCCATCTTATGATCGCTTATCACAAAAACACAAAATATTCTGTGTGGAAACATCTAGAGTTGGATGAACAAATGAAAAAAAGAGTTAACCTCAATAACATGGAGTATGCAAATTGGATGTTGTCTGAATTTTCTAGCTTCCAAATGGTGTACATACAAGGCAGCCATTTTAAAACACTTTTCTTCACAAACCCCCAAGAGGCCTGCAAAGTTGCATACAATACAGTGTGTTACGAGGACCAATCTCCAAGAGAGGTTTCCCAAGAGTTGAAACGTGCATTCGCAGACTTCTCGGCGGGTAACCACCAACAGGATGGAGTTCATTACCACATTTTTTCATGCTCTTCCACAATACATGGACACCCAGTTAGTAAGAGACGTCGATGTTTCGCGAAGACTCTACTGGGTAATTTCACCAGCTATAAGGATTTATGAGGTCCAGAAGCCTACAGAAAAGCAAAAAGAAAATAACCTCCCAAATGACCTACAACACCCACCAATGCGAAAGTGGCAGAGGTGAAGAGCGCTCCTCTTTTGGATCTGGGGCCAGACGGCCGGTCAAAGAATGCTCCTCCTGCTATCAAATAGAATGACAGAGGAGGCCCTCTACCCAGTCCCAATCAAGAGATCCTCAGTGTTCCAAAATACATACCCCTTTGACACCAGTACATTTAGTTGTAGGCCCATCGTGGGCTACAGATATTCTCCCCTGCCACATTTGGGTGGCGGGAATCAAAATCAAGGAAGAGTTTCTCAGAGAAATCTTAATCATAATTTCTTGCGGGAAAGAAAACCAACACCCCCTGCAAATAAAAAATTCCAAAGTAACTTTCCTCCTCTTTCTCCTAGATTCCAACACAAAAGAAACAAGAATCAAGGGCAATGGAGACCCAGAAAATAACATTACAGTAGTTTTGAACAGTACCCGAGTTACCTTACCAGGAGGGATAGTTACTCTTCCAGGGAGCACAAAGGTATGGACTAGAGGGACAGGTCAAGCAATTGACAGAGAACATTGGACAGATGTTGAGGGCCCAACAGAACCCTCATACTGCCAGCTTTCCCCAGAATGCCCCAACCTCCGGGTCAGGTCCCCTCGGGGGACAATGCCAAGAGGCAAACAAGTCTGATAATGGTTTCCTAGTGGAAGAAGAAAAAGGGAATATGCAATAAAAGACATGCAAAGCCTTTGAGGAAGCTTCCTTTCTGACCCATAAAAAGACCCCTTAATTAAATAAATGCCAGAAACTAGTAGCAACAACTCTTTCCACTGGCAACTGGAAGCAAAATAACAGAACAATTGACATTCCATGAAAATAAATATAAAGAAAAAGTCCCCATTGAGAGAAAGGAGAATACAGAAAAGAAAATCTTCTTTTTCAGAGATTGTGTGACTCTACTAAAGAAGAGTGGGTGAAAATATAAGACACTGGGCCTCATTACACGGAAGGCGGTAAGGGTTAACGGTCACCGGTAATGGTACCGGTGACCGTTAACCCTTACCGCCTTACTACGAGGTCCCTTTGCGGCTTGGTACTTTAACGCCTGCTTTTTGCAGGCGTTAAAAACCAACCCGCAAAGGGACCTTGGTGCTAATTATGGCACCGCAAATTTGCGGTACCGTAATTAGCACCTTCCCCATTCCCATTATGCCCTATGGGGCAAAAATGGGAATGGGGAAGGGCAATGGTGGAAGGGGGAATTACCGCCCGCCAACCTTGGAATAGGGCGGTAATTCCCCTTTCCACCAAGGCGGTGCCGGTAATTTACCGGCATGGACCAAGGTGCTAATAGCACCTTGGTCCACCGCCTACCGTGTAATGAGGCCCACTACATTTTCATAACATAAAACCAGAGACTAAGAAGTAAAAAGAAACCCTTAGATGTGAAAGCCAATCTGATAAATGAGAAACTATAAACCAAGAAAGTTTAGCAACAGTAGAGGTGCCCTCCCCCCTAAAGGATTGTCAAGATTGTGCTCTGAAAAGAGAAGACAGTAACAAGACCGTGGAAAGGAGGGGAAAGGGGGACACACCTACTCTATATTTTATCTCCAATTGCATGTTTATCCCAGCAAGTTACCAAGCCAACTCATGTGAACTTGATCTCAAGGAAGGAAAGACATACAGGATAGCGACCCAAGGTCAAGTTCAAGAAATAAATGACAAAGAAAATGCATACCGAGCTGTCCAAAAACTCACACTTTCTTTGTAAACTATAGTCTAAGAAGGTATATTCTAAGCTCCTGTTCAGATACAAGGTCAGTGTGAATTATCAGCTCTGGTAGACACAGGGTCACAGGCAACCTTGATTCTCAACCTAGAAAGGTAGGGAAAGGAGATTTCCATCAATGGGATTGCGGTTATCAAGATCAAAAATGGGCAACACCATCTGAAACATCCAGTAATCATCGTGGTTGCAGAGGGCACACACTGTTAACTGGGGAGCAATTTCCTTCGAGGCTGTCCCGTCTGATTGACTGCATGAACCAGGTTCTCTGAACTGAAACAAACCGTCCAATGAAGATGAAGAGGAGTGCCACTTATATCAGCCTGAATGGCACTTGTGACTTAATTGGATGATAACCATACCAAATTGAATTTCATTTTCATAATAATCAGATTCCTGAGATCATCATTATTTCAGTAGGAGAAAAAAGTGGAGAGGGGACCTCATCCCAACTCATAAACATTAATCTCCCTCCCAACAGAGGTCTTCCACATTGGAAGAGGATACCTTGAATTTCTAAAATCAGGAGAACCCAAAGAAATACAAAGCTTTCCTGAAAAGAGTCCGGAAAAATATATGCATAATGAGACCGACATTCGGAGAAAGGGTGAACACACATTCTTCCCCACTCAGATAAATAGAGGGAAAGATCTTCTGCTTGCCAGATCTGTCTAAACAATAGAAAAAGCTTCATAAGCAAAGCACTGTTTCGGCAACCCCAAACAGATCAGATCATTCCCTGCTTTAATTTGACAAATAAATTGGAAAGTTTGTCTGGCAATCAAGATTCAAAACATATACTAACTAGCAGGTGCATGTTGGATCATTAAGAGGTGCCACTTCTGAATTTCTTCTGTGTAGTAACATTCTCCATCTATTTGCAATTAATTTGGATTTTATTTATAAACTTTGGTCAATAGTGGGGTTAACCAAATGGGATTTGACAATGTTGAGAAAGCATTTCGGTCAGCTGAACTGTTGCCTTATGTTTTTGAAGTCCAAGCAAAAAAAGAGATTACTATACCAGGACAGGTGTGACAATTTACGGTACCAATCAAAATAAAGAGGACAAACCCTGAAAAATCAGGAAGCTTTTATAAATTTGAGTCATACCCTCCAACAAGAAGGATTGGCCATACATCCAACACCACTAGCTGATCTAAATGACAACACCTTTAAGGATCGCTGTTATCCACGAGTATTCAAAGTGTCACTTTGAGCATGGCCACATCTATTGGAATGGCGGTAAATTCCCAATACTACTGTATTGATTTAGAAAATGAAATTATAGGCCCAATTACTGACGATTGCTATGACAAGATTGCCAGTATCTGAACTGAAAAGATTCACACCCGACAGGGTGGACACTTCTTGGTGTATTCTTCATGCTCTTGAAGTGGGAAAATGGGATAATACCCTCCCCCCAATCTCATCCAGACCATGGCCTAGAGGATCACGACCCAGACACCCCCCACGAGAAGAGTTCGTCCATCTCCCAGATGACAAAATACCATGGTTCAGGAACCTAAAAGGAGTATGCCCACTAGCCTGCCTGACTGAAGCCGACGTCTTGCTTCTTGTGTGTGTCTCATACTCATTCTGGGGACACGGGAGGTGTTGGGGCCTCCCCAGCCCGGAGGTCCGCGGACGGCTCCGCCGGCCCCGGGATAATCACCCCGACAAGTTGGAGGCACTGCTGAGATCTGGTTAAGGTCTATCTCCTGAGAATTTTATTCCAAGGCCTCTCGTTGCGAGACGACCCGGCAGCGCGGCCCCCTCTGCCGCTGCCCCCTTTGTGGACTACAGGACCGTCGCGGAACTGCGAGAAGACCGGACAGCGCAATCCGGATATTGGCCCTCGGGATCCGGTTGAGAAGTATCCCGCCCGCGGTTGGCGAGTGTCCAGGCGAGTCCAGACGAGGGGAGGTGGCGAGCCGCTTTGGAGGGGTGCACGCAGTCGAGGGGCCCCGCATCAAGGGAACTTGGTGAGTATGGCACACCCAACAAGCAATGGGATATTGTAAGGGAGGGGGGAGGAATTGTAACTTGGGCGGCGGGAGGTGTTCTTACAGTGTGTTGCAAGGATTCGATAACTAAGTGACGACAGGTGAGTGAGCGGCGGCCAGACAGGCACGAGGGCCGTCTCCCACCGCGTCACAGAGAAAGTTGGCTGGAGCTGAAAAGCGCCACACGTGATTGTCAGAAGGCACTGATTTGTTCAGATCGGGGGCACCTGTAGGGGAGGGGTGTGGCTTTCCTATGGATTGGCATTTTAGGTCAATGAGTAGATGGGGATCCCTACTAATTGAGCATTGAAGCTCATTAGGTAGATGACATTTTCCCACAGGAGGTAGCTAGATTGTTGCCGAGTGCGGAAGATAATTGGCTGGTTAAGCCCCTCTGGAGAGGGGGCGTATCACACACGAGGCGACGCAGCGTGCGCAGTCCGATTATAGGGGTTTTGTTGTTGGTTTCCTTGTTCCAGGCGTAATGAGAGGACAGCTTTGGGGTTGACGGGGTTAAAGAGTTAAAATGATAGCGCGCTTTGTTAAATGTTGTAAAAAGTTCTTACCGGTACCAGATTGAAGGAGTTAGGACGTCACCTTTAGTGCTTCCATAGGACACCGCGACCGCCTCGTGTTGACCAGGGGGCGGCCGGGGAATAAGTAACAGGCAGGGCGGTATAGAGGAAGTGGGGAAGCCGCGCACAGAGAACGCCGGCTACCCACAAAACAAGCGGAGGGTGAAAAGGGGGAGGTGACCGCACACGGAGAACGCCGGTCACGCTGAGCAAGGTGGTGGACGAGTGGAGAGGGAAAGGTGGGGCGACTGTACAAGTACGTCACACAGGGCACGCAGACGCAGGGGGCTCCGTGTCCCACGGTCGCAGGGGGCCGTACTAGTGATATCAAAGAAGGAAAATAAACAGAGAAACAGGACTGTATATTGGTAAATTGTATTTCCTTCCAGCGGACAGTCGGAAGTCCCCAATTTACGGGGCCAGGTAAAGAAGGTTGTTATTGGAAGAAGTTAGAATACAGCCATGTCTTACGGGTCAGGGCCCGGAGGGTGTGGGAACACTAACTACCCCCCTCCAACATATTTGCAAGACGCTATCACCTCACAGGGAAAAGGTTATCAAATACAGCATAGAATGGACACAAGGAACGGATAATAAAATGACGACACCATGGCCGCCTAAAGGCAGTTTTGTGCTATAAGTCCAACATTCGTTATTAAAACACTTACACAACACATACAAGGGTAAGAAATTAGCTCATCATGTGGAGGTATTCAAATTATGGAGAATGTTCCAGGGATCCAGGCCAGGACCGATGGGAATGTTCACCATGGAAGGAGCGTCAGAGGAGAAGGGGAGCAAGGAACAGAATGAGGTAAAAGAGGTTAAGGAGAAGAAAGGGAGCATGGACACGGCGAGCAGTATCGCGCAGTGCACATAAAAGAATGAAGGAAAAGCCGAAGGGTCAGGTACAGCACTAGGGGTGGAGGTGAAGAAAGAAGGGACCAAAGATATGCCTCTAGCGAAAGTGGTGAAGAAGGAGAAAGGTGGCTTGTATCCAGTGATGGAGTTACGAGAAGCAGCACGACAACAGTTAATGGCAGCTATGGGGTACTCCAACCCTGCATATAGCCCTCCACCATTTACTGCTACAGGTAGCTACCAGAGGTGGGGGGTGACAAGCACGGTAGGATTGAGTCCAACGCAGGCACACACACATGAAGGGAAGAAAGGTGAGGAGCACTTCGCAAATATAGGACCAGACGAGTGGATAGCAGAGCAGGTACTTCTGAAGCTAGGAGGGTCATTAACAAAAGAAGAAGAAGATGTGGTGAGGGGAGTACCTAAGGACGACAAAGGTAACGCTCAGACAGGGGGTGGAACGAACAACTTAAGAGAGGGGGGCTGTCACAGGAAGAGGAGGAAATGTTGGAGGAAAGACTGGCTGAATTGAAGGATGCGCAGAATACATTGATTAAAGAGTTCGAGCAAGAAACACGAGGAAGGAGGAAGGAAAGGAAGGAAAGCAGGGAGGAGCAGGAAAGGATGAGGGAGCGCACAGAAGAAAGAAAAAGCGAGGCAGAGAGAATGAAAGCAATAGCGGAGAGGGTATCCAGAGCAGCACAACGCGACATGAAGAGGAGAGAGGAAGAGAAGGAAAAGGAAATGCAACTATGGAGGAAGAAAATACTCTCACAAGGAAATACGATGAAGGTAAAGTAATAGAAGGCATACTAATGAGAGAGAAGGAGAAATGGGAAAGGAGGAGAGAAGATGAAAGGATATTAGAAAGGGTAAGTAGTGAGGTGATGGAGGAATTGAAGAAGAAGAGAGACGAAATAGGTGGCAAGGTACTGGCGAAAAATGAAGAAGAGAAAAGAGGAAGGAGAGTGGAGCACGGGGTAAGAACATACGCACGCAGAGATGCGGAAGTGGCTACGACATCAACACAGGGGGCGGCAAATAGTGGAGACAAACAGAGAGAAATGGATTTAATAGACTTAAAAACTGTGACAGTGGGGGGAAAAAGAACAGAATGGGGATTGTCACTCATGGACGAGTTCTGCAGCGAAGAAGAAGGAAGTGTGGGGAGGAGCGAAAAGGACGGAAGCAGGGAAAGTTTAGATTAATTATACCTCACACGTGCCAACGGTGAATCACCATGGGCATGTAGAAAACGGGAAGAGGACAAAACGGGGGAAGAACAGGTAAGAGAGGTGACAGGAGAGACAATACACACAGTAACATCTACAATAGTACGCCCACGCCCACCGCGTCCACGGACACCTACACCTGAACATACACCATACATTGACAGGCTTCGAGACCTCCCAGGGCGCAAGCAGGTGGAACGACCACACACGCCTGCAATAAAACAAGGAAATACTAGGAGAGAGAAAGGGAACGAAGGAGATCACATGACAAGCACTCGTAATGTAGATATAATAACGGAGTTCCATAACACAGAGGAAGAGGACGAATACATAGACACTACCCCACGGTCACGGGGGGATATAGAGGGTAACAATTTAATGCCACTATTGGAGAGGGGAGGGGTCAGACCACAATATGTCCCCTGGAAGCATGCTGATAAGGAAAACAAAGTGCAGGCTACCGTCCCTGAGCGGAGGAGCAGGGAAGTGGATATATGAAATGAAGAAACACACTGCGGGGCAAAAACTAGCAGTGGGGGATGTGAAGGGTCTATTAATATCAATATTAGAAGATGCAGCAGATGACATTTGGAAAAGGGCAGGCTTCCCCGGGGTTACGATTACAGATACGTCACATGACGGGGCACCATTTGCAAACTGCAGGCATGCACTGTGGCAGGCCCTGAGAGTCCAGTACCCAGACACATCAGACATAGGAGCTATTACGTCACGCAAAATGCGTGAAAGTGAAGATCCTGTTGATTACATCCAGGAGATTCAGGAGAAGTGGCGCTTGGAAACTAGGGAACAGTGGGATAAAACACCAGCAATCTTCTACCACATACTAGTGCAGGGGCTCCCGGAGGCAGTACAAAGACAACTGAAGAAAATAGTAGGGATAGAAGCTAAGGCATGGCCGGAGGTACAACTAACAATAATACATCACTGTAGGATATGGCAAGAAAAGATGAAACAAAAGGAAGAGGATAGGAAAGCAGAGGAGGCAAAATTAGTGCAGAAAAAATGAACTAAATACACAATGGAGGGAGCACTAATAACTACACCAGTAACAGTGACGCAGAAACCCACACCAGTAATGGTCACACAAGACACCACACAGCAACAAGTAGCACAATTACCACAGCCGACACAGATTAGAACACAACAGATGGCACCACCCCCACCGTACACAGCCCCCGCTAGGGGGAGGGTATATGAATTTGGGAAACAGGTACTGCAACAACTTCCGGGGGAGGGGCAGAATGATTAGAGGGAGAGGATACTGCACAACAGCAAGGGGGAGGGTTTTGGGGCTATTACACCAACGGCCAGCAAGGATACCAAGACAATACGGGGAATTTCCCATGGCAAGCCAGAGAACCACCAGTATGTTGGATTCGTGGGATGGTGGGACACATGTCACGCACATGTAGAATGAGGCCCACCCCACCAGCCTGGGGGGAACATGGGTCACAAGGGCATATGGGGGAACAACAGGTTTACCAGCAACAGCAAGGATTGCAAAACAGCAACACACAGCAACAAACGTCACCACAACAACCACAGCAACAAGTACATCAATATGCTGCACTACAACCCCAGGTACAGACATACACAATACCAGAGCAACAGGTGGTAGTAACACAACAACACCAGGTACAACCAACACAGCAGCTTACTGAGATACAGGAAAACAAGGTGTTGACTACTGATACGCCACTGCAACAGAAACAGTTAGGGAGAGTGACAATGTTGGGGCACAACCCCTACACAGGGAGTGGTCAATCACTGTACCCACAATAGGACAGCCCACAGATGTCTTTGATGTGTCCCATCCTGTCGATTACACCTAATAGTGCGGAGGAACCATGCATACAGGTAGCGATAGGTGACAAAAAGTTTTCCTTCCTTGTTGACACTGGAGCAACTAGGTCTTGTATAAGGGAGGGTCAATTTAAAATATCAGGCCAGGCCATGCACACTCAAGGATTCTCTGGGGCTCGAGGGGTGGTTCCCTTTACTGATAACATCTCCTTATCTATAGGAGATAATGACATGTCTGTCCCGTTGTTGTACTTAAAGGAGTCACCAGTGAATATACTGGGAAGGGACATAATGAGTAGATTAAATATGACCACATCCTTCACGGAGAACAGCATAATTTGCTCCACACCTAGAATAAACATGCTCACGGCACGACAAATATTGCAAGGCTACTGCGGCCAAACAGTGGCACGGGCTGAGCCAGTAGATGGAGTTGTTTCAATATGGTACTGACATGGCATTTGCATGGATGCCAGGGATTGACGGAAAGATTTGAGGAGGCCAGTGGCATATTTGTTCAGGCCAGAGGCACCAGCAAATGAACCAGAGGGGAAGGTGATTGCAGTGAGCATCGAGAGCATCATGGCAACTGCAGATTATATCGCAGTACATGCCCAAGACAGGGAAGGTAGGGCATGGAGAGCTGTTATAGCACTGGCTGAAGGGTGCAGGCTCACACAGGTGTCTGACGAAGAGCTTTTCTCAGACGATAAAGGAGAAGGGGAGATGGTGTTTATGATGAGTGTTGATATCTGGTTAAAAGTAACATACAAACAGGTGGCGCTGAAAATGGCGATGGCACTAGAAGCGCCTGCACCTACCCCAGTACCATTTTATGAGGAAGACATGGCAAAGGTTCCAGCTTCATTGTGGACCACCAGTTCATATGACGTGGGCTTCATTAAGAGCATTGGGCGAGTAAAGATAAAACTGAAAAGGGGGGCAATCTTACCCAGGGTGAAGCAGTACCCGGTATCAAAGGAGGCAGATGAGGGCATATACGAGACAATAACAGCCCTAATAAACAATGGCATATTGGTACCATCAGAGTCAACTTGCAACACGGCGGTGTACCGAGTACGCAAAGCAAAAGGAGGGTCTTGGCGTTTCATTCAGGATCTCAGACCCTTAAATTACATTGTAGAGGCAGAATACCCCATCGCAGCGAACCCGGCCACAATACTATGCGGGATACCAGCAGAGGCATCACGGTTTACTGTGATTGACCTCAAAAACGCTTTTTTCTCAATACCTCTACACCCAGATTCACAGGATCTCACAAGCTTCACTTACAGAAACACAAAGTGGAAACATACCAGGCTGCCTCAAGGGTACTGTGAGTCACCCTCAATTTTCAACAGGGTGATACAGATGGACTTAGGGAACATCGAAATGGAGAGCACAGTGTTGCAGTATGTCGATGACATAATAATTTGCAGCACTACTGAAGGAGCAGGGCAGATTCAGTAAAGATGCTCACAGTATTGGCTGAAAAGGGGTACAAAGTGGAAAAGGAAAAGTGACAGTATTGTCAAGAACAGGTATTGTACATTGGCCAACTCATTTCCCAACACGGAAGGAATATTGCACCACAGCGAGCACAAGCGATAAACAACACACCACAGCCACAAACAGTGCGAGAATTGCAGCAGTTCCTGGGTTTGTGTAACTATTGCAGAGCATGGGTTTTTGATTATAGTTCATACATAGGACCATTGCTCGAAGCACTAAAGGAAGCACAAAAAGGGGACAAAAGGTTGGTATGGACAAGAGAAATGAAGGAAGCATTTGACGAGTTGAAACACGCCATATCCTCTGCACCCGTACTGGCCACCCCAAACTATGAGCACCAATTTTTCATTTTCTCACATTGCGACTCAGCAGTAATGAAGGCAGTATTCACTCAGAAAACTAGCCTGGGACACAAACCAATAGCATACTACAGCGGTCACTTAGACCCTGTAATGTTAGGTCACTTCCCATGCGAACAAGGCCTCGCCGCAGCAGCATTTGCGGTGGAAAAATCATCATCAATAACAATGGGGTGCCCCACCACACTATTTGTGGAACATGCCCTGTTTGCAATTTTAAACAAGCCCAAGTCCACACTGACCACACAAAGGGCATCAGGTTATGAGATCATCTTATCAAGACCAGAATTGTCAATTGTCAGATGCAGCCATGTAAACCCGGCCAGGTTCGTGGAAGAAATAATTGAGGAAGGTGATTATGCCCATGATTGCTCACGGACTACTGAGATATACTCTTGCACAAGGGTAGTTGAGGAGATTGCCCTGAAAGGGGGGGAAATAATGTATATTGATGGGTCATCAACAATTGACCAGAGCAACGGGATAAGAAGGACAGGAGCAGCAGTAGTTAAAATGACAGATGATTTGATGTTTGTCCCAGTGAAATGTGTACAGCTACCACAGTATTATTCGGCCCAGGCAGCAGAATTAGTGGCATTGATCTTAGCACTAAAAGAATGCTTCGATAAAAGAGTTACTATATATTCTGACAGTGCATATGTAACATCAACAGTGCACCCGCGGATAATAAAATGGCAAAGAAGGGGATTTAGAAGAGCTGATGGTACCCCAGTACAACCTGCCCTCTTATTGGCCGAACTGATTGAGGTAATTAATGACCCCCAAGAAATAGCTTTGGTTGAATGCCAGGCCCACACTAATGGAGATGACCCCATCTCGAAAGGTAATGAAACAGGAGACGCACATGCAAAACATGCTGCGTATTTTGGCAAAATGTGGACTCCCCCAGAAGCAGAAAGGGGTAGAGGGAGATTGATAGCGAAACAAATGTTGCTAAAAGAGGGCTACACACATCTCCCTACAACCCAGATAATGGAACTACAGGCAGCTGCCCCAATGGCAGAAAAGGAGCTATGGGCAAGGAGAGGGTGTACAATGTCTCCCACAGACGCACTATGGCGTCAAAATAACACAGGGAAAGTGGTTATGCCACTGGCACTGTTAAACACAGCATTGTCTCAGCTCCACCATCCGACACACACAGGAAAGGAAGTGATTGCAGCACGCATTAAAGAAGAGTGGTTCTGCCCCGAGTTAAATTCCCATGTTACCAATTTCATCAGTAAATGCCTAACATGCCAACAGTTTACAGCCGGTCACACGCTGCAAGTGATAAAAGGTATTATACCCCGGCCAGAAGGACCCTTCCTACACCTTCATATTGACTATGTCGATATGATCAATGTGTGTCAAGGACATAGGTACATGATTGTTGTGGTATGCCCTTTCTCAAGGTGGGTTGAAGCTGGACCTTGCTCACACGCAGATGCATTTAGAGCTGCTAAATTTCTAGTGAGGGAAGTTTTCCCAAGGTGGGGTGTTTGCGAGGTGTTACGGTCAGATAACGGCCCACACTTTGCAAACAAAATGTTTGAACACATCACTGCCCTCCTGGGCATCAAGCACAAGTTTGCTTGTGCATATCATCCACAAGCTAACGGTGTGTGCGAACGCCTGAACGGCCTCCTGAAGGAGGAAATAGCAAAAATCCAATAGACAACGAGGAAAAGCTGGTTGTACTGTCTCCCCTTGGCCCTATTTGAGCTGAGGAATAGACCAGGATCCGACCACCACCTCACTCCCCATGAGGTGGTCACAGGTCGACAAATGTGCCTCCCATTAACGCCAACATCAAGGGCCTTCACGGATTACCATGCAACTGCCAATGTTTTTGGTGATGAAATGTTCGAATATGTGTCTTCCTTGATTACTAGTGTATCATTTGTGTCTCAACAGCTCGAGCGCACGCGGGGCAGATCAAAGAAGACCCAATAAGAGGAAACGACTGAAGAACAAGAGCAGCCGACAGCATGTAATATCGCAAACGGTGATACTGTTCTTCTCAGGAACTTTAACCGCAAATGGAACGGCCCCAGATTCACAGGGCCTCACGTGGTAGAAACAGTAGCTCCCAGAGTGGTGAAGTTAATTGATAAAAAGACTTGGTATCACCTCCACGACGTAAAGCCCTACTACGGCCAGACCCGCTCTCGCGTTGCCGACAGCACTACAGCAACCACGACGTCATCAGCTACTGCAACGACAGATGAAGAGGCAGCATCAATAACAAAAGACAATTATGACTCTGCCCCTGACCCCCCACCGGCCACGAACACTGCCATAGACTTTGGACACTTCCCCACAACTCACCCCATGGTCACAAGATCACAGACTAAAACAAACACTGCCCCGCCCCACCAAGCCCCGCACTACCTGAATAAAGAATGTTGTAAAAATATTTGAAAAATTACACCACACTGTGTAGACACGTGCATGTTCTCTTTTCCCTTTTGTCTCGCACATGCAGGTACCGCAGGTCATTGTATTATTTAGAAAAGCTAAGTAATTAACGCCGTACTGTGTGCCCAGGAGTAAATGCTACCCACAGATGACAACAACTCTGATGCCCTATCACACCAATTTGTATATCATATAAGAAGGCCAAAGTATCTGAAAAGAAGAAGGATATGTGTATACTACACAGCATTTGTCTTGGCCATAGAACAATCATTTCCTCATCTCCATGAGCACCTGCCAGCCCTAAGGGACAGGTCACTAAGATTAGCATTGGAACAACTTTTCGCCTGGGCACTCAATGAGTATCGGATAGGGAGAGCTTAATTAAAATAGCTAACACCAAATAACGCACACCTTCAGAATTTTCAGGCGGGCACCTTTAACATCGCAAGAATAAGCTGCAGGACTGCAGCACAGGTAAGAGTGAAAATGCCAGTGAGACTAGCTCTTGTAATAAAATTTTTAGGTGTGTTGGTGGTCACTGGTCTATTAGCTGCCTCTGTCTGGCAGTGAAACTACGCTTTAAATGTTATGGCTACACCTAGAACTAATTTACCCCCTCCCACGGCTGCAACAGGTACAGTGTCAGGTGGTACGAGTAGCTTTGTAAAGAAGGGAAGTAGAGTTAAACGCAGCACATATGAGGAGACCAGGGGTATTGATAATTACATAACTGATTCAGCACATGTCTCAAACATGTGGTATCAGCACATGACCAAAATTGGTAAGCAGACAACAGAGGACAACTGCTATGTGTGTTCATTGATCCCGTACGCTATGAGTGCATAAAGGACATTCGTAGAAACAGAAGTGCCGGAAAAGACTTTGTTATGTATCATATATTTGTCACTATTCCAAACAAAAGGACGGTTCCAAGGGACAGTGGTGAGACTTCAATGGAAAACAAGGGACATATATCCATACGAAAACAATTTCCTCGAAACTTATCTGAGTTACCATAAAGATAGCCTACATGCTGAAGCTTTCAGATACATGACGGATGGCCCCGACAAAGGAGAAACAAAGAAAGTAATGCTAGAATACCTGCCATGCGATTGGTATGAACCTGAAGTTGCGGGGGTACAAGGATGCTGGGAGAGACCTCTAATAACGATAACTGGGAAAATATATATGAATAATAAATGGGAAATAGGAGTGGTTGGCAGCAATATGGTTACAAGAGAGAATATCACTACCATACAGGAACATAATGACAGATGCTGGAAGACTTGGGGTATGTATGTACAGATGCTGACTTGGATGGAGAAGGACGAATACCCAATAAGCATACTACTGCTGACTGCACCCACACTATGCTATCAACACAAAGGAGATGTTGATGTAGGATACAACACAAACTGTGGAAGCACGATCGAGTTACCAGAGGGGGGTGCCTGTACAGCAGTTATTATGGACCTCTATTGGGCCTGCGGTAACAGGGCATATCACACCTTGCCTCCATCATGGAACGGAATATGCACAATGGTACACATCAATGTACCATCACTGGTTGTGCCTCAGAAACATATTAACATGGCACACTTCCCCAGGATGGACGAAGAAAACAAAAGAAAGAAGAGATCAGTGAAGGTTGCGGAAGGTGACGAGAACAACAACAATATCGTCTTGTCAAGAGCGAAAAGGCAAGGGGAACCATTAACAGGAAACTACCTGTGGGGAAGATCAGAAACTGCGCTTACCTCCATCCCTCCCGAACACAGACTATTTAGCAGAGCCGCAATGTTCTTTTCGTCCATAATACACCCAGGACTACAAGCATATGCAAATGCAAAATGGCTCCAAATTACCCAATGGGAGCTCATGATGACAATCAATTCAACGGTAAATGGATTTAACGCCATAAAAGAAGAACTGAGAGCAGTGAGAATGGTGGCACTACAAAACAGATATGTACTTGACCTCCTCACAGCAATGGAAGGAGGAGTGTGTGCTAAAATAGGACAATCATGTTGCACATTTAGCCCTGCTAATGACGCAGAAAATGGGACACTTACAGAAGCAGTGTCACAACTGGCCCTCGTGCACTCTAAAATGGTGGAGGAAAGTAAAGGGGTGGAGAAAGACGGCAGCTGGTTTTCATTTCTATGGTCATGGATGCCTTCATGGCTATCAGACGGACTGAAGCTGATAGTAGGAGTGATAATATTGGGAACAACTGTGTTAATTGTGATAAAAATTTTGGAAAGCAAGAAAAGCACGTACTACGGACGAAATGATGGAAATGGTCGGCATGCACCCCCTACTACCTACTGATGATGTCCACCACACAGACATGATAGTAAGGAAAGAGTGACTGCGCAAACATATTTTTGACAACCACTTGGATCCGCCGTCTGTGAAAGTGGAAAACCCGAGGAACCCGAGAAGCTATGTGGGAAGATGGGTATACTGCAAGCCCGGCGGTAGCTGTGTTTACATGTATTGGTCGTTTGAAGATCATGTCAACCACTATGGACACTTTGCTGGAATAACTAAAGTATGGAGAGTGAGAGGAGATAAAGAAAAGGATATGTTTGTGGTCGACAAGTCGACCAGAGGGGGGACTGAAGTGGGAAAATGGGATAATACCCTCCCTCCAATCTCATCCAGACCATGGCCTAGAGGATCACGACCCAGACACCCCCCACGAGAAGAGTTTGTCCATCTCCCAGATGACAAAATACCCTGGTTCAGGAATCTAAGAGGAGTATGCCCACCAGCCTGCCCGACTGAAGCCGACACCTGCAATATGGATGAACTCGACTAAAATAACAATCATAAGTAACAAGTATCCACATCGTTAGAGATGCCATAACGACATAGCCAACAGACAAGAACATTGGTGCCACCATGCACATTGGTTACTCACACACCAACCTACACGAAGAACATACTCAGTGCTATGACGTAGCGGACTATAATACACACAGACACGCATCGTTGTTATTTTTCACATAGGCCTCCTACAGCACCGCAGAAACGCAAGACGCCTGAAGAGCTTGTGCGCATGCTTGCTGACGCTTTTTCCCGCCACCCATCTCTATGACGACATCACTATGTATATTCAATACTGCTTGTGACACTCTGTCACCCTGCGATATGCATACTATGGATTATGCATCACTACCCAAGAACTAGGCCCGAGTAGGCCTCAAGCAAGAGTCCACAGGCAGGAGCCCTGTAAAGAAAATCCTCCCATCCTCCCAGAGCAGGAGTACAAGTGCTGACCATGCAGAATGAGCCCACAGCGAGAGCTCTCAGCCAAGGCCATGATGTTGCAATCTACATGCCAAGAGCCCAGCGCCAAGGTTACACCTGCAAGTGCCAAGCCCTCAGAGACCAAGTACAAAATCAAATGCTCATAATTCTACTCCAGCTACGGTCTCTCCACAAGTGACCAAGCCGAATTGACAAGGTGCCAAGCTCCCGAGACCGAAGTCGCCAGGATCCCATGGTCGGGACCCAGGTTGCAACAAACAAAGCGGCAAGATGGACACCTACAGCGATGGGAACGACCCGCTTACCAGCCTATGAGCAGACCTGTCCGTTGCCTGCACAAACACATAGTTGCATATTGTTGCTAATGACAGGTACACCGCGAGCTGGGAACGGTGATGGTGCCAGGCTTGGGGGCTCACGAAAGAACCAATCAGAACACAGGGGGGCTCAGCACTGACGCCATTACTCCCAGCCAATCACCAAGGGTCCCTTGTAACTATTTTCAAGTAACAATTATTAGGGACAGCCCGGAGGTCCGCGGACGGCTCTGCCGGCCCCGGGATAATCACCCCGACACTCTTAAGGGGTAGATGTTGTTACCCGTGACACCTTGGAAGATGAGTTAATAACTACCCTGAATCCATGGAAACCCCCATCAAGGTAAACACCATACGTCTACTCAACTGGAGGATACCTCTGAAATATCAAAAACAGAAGTATTTCTGGGTTTCCGACAGATGGTCGAAAAACAGATCAATCTGGCACATGCCTGTGAGACTGATGAACAGTGACAACAACCGAGACAGGTATTCCTGGATTTCCAGAGCATCTTCTCAGTTGACTCCTATGATTGTGGGCATACAACTACTCATTCAACAGCAATACTGAAGTGTTAAGATGGATTTCTGAACTCTGACCTGGTGGGCAGAGGTTCAGAAGGCCAGCCTAGTTCCTTGGAACAGGGTAACCTGGACAAGCCAGACCAAATCAAGGTAGCACTGGCGGCGGTCAAGACTAGGTCTTAGGAGGGTTGAGGGTGCTCAAAAGTTCACAATGAGCACACACAGTAAACAGCACCACAAATTACTCTCAGTCTGGTGTATATATCAAAAATACATATACATTTATTAAAGGCCTTTTAAGTCAAACACAAAGCAAGTCTCAGCAGTATTAACGAAACCAACACAACACTAACTATGAAACATATATACAGTCACCAAAGGTCTAAAGGAATATTACACAGTACAGATCCACAACCTGTAAAGAAAGGGGTCACACAGTGTGAATATCGTTTAGTCAGTCATTCACAATTCCAACCCTAGCTAAGAGCCAGTCCAGTCCCTAAAATGAGTGGAGCCTTCAGCTCAAAAGTACATTCGGTGCTGATGCACGCGGTCGTTCGGTTAAGTTTAAAACGGGGTCTCTTGAAGGGGCTGTGGCGACTCAGGAAGGTGGGTGAGGCAGTGAAGAATAAGTTCTCACTATCCGAGGAGGCTCTCCCCAAGAGGGCAGAACAGGATTCAAGAGTTAGGAATAGCTCGGTAGCACAGGCTACCTCGATAAAGAAGGGTGGCCCTCAGGGGACACTCTTGCATACAAGTCTATGGATGTGCCAGGGGCCACCGGTTAGGGTTGCAAGTACTTAATGACCCTCGGTGCACTCTGGACCAAACTTCGGCAGTCAAGTTCACTTCGGGGGCAGGTTCAAACCTGCAGTTGCGCAGCGCTGCGGCTTTCAGGGGCTGCATTATGGGAATGATTCCGTGGCGGGACAGTGGTGATTGTCCTCATGGTGAAGGGATCAGACCAGTTCCACTGCAGCGAGTCTGAGGGCACATTGGGGGCACAGCAGCAAGGCACCCACGAAGTTCATCACCAAGGCTGGGCGACACGGTGATCGCATATGCTCGGGTTCAGGCGTACTCTCCTAATTCCAGACATAGGAATGCTAGGTGTATGAAACTCTCTGGGAGAGTGCCTTATACCAAGAACTTACAGTCTCCAAAGGCTTACGTCAAAACTCAAGACGGCCGCGGTTCCAGGGCAAAGGTCCCATACGAGCTGGACAGTTCACTGGGTGGACCAGGTACACTTCTGAAAAGGCTTGCTTACAGGTTTAAACAGGCGGTGCCAAGAATAGTTGGTCCCACTATTCCAATGGGTCAAAGCGCCCTTGTAGGCCTTCTAAGTTTGATCAGAAACAGGGGGTCAGACGGGACAACAGCAGGCTCAGGGTGCCAAACCTTCCAGCGGGACACCAGCTGTTCCATGGATCTGCTTCTTCGGTTCAGGATACTTGGCTCTTTTACTGAGTTCTGTGTGAACTCAGAAGATCTACCTGGAATGGGTGTAAGATGCCTTCTCTTATCCAAAATCTCCTTTGTACCAAAATGAAGAGAAACCGATTAGAGATCTGCTCGCATATAACCATCCCAAGAGTTAACCAATCACTGCCCACGGTGGTCCCATTCATCCCAGCACACCAGACATCCTGGAGGCACACAAACAAGATATGCAGAAGCCCGCAAAATCTTCAGGTTTGCGTGGTGGTCTGCATGACCAAATAAGGAATTTCCTGGGTCTGCTCGACCTGGGGAAGGCAAAGGGACAAGATGGCCAAAGGACAGAACAAAGTACCTAGTGGCATGGCCATTTTAGGCACTGGCCACTGTCCTGGGCCAAACGCGGTTTGGACCATAGAAAAGAGTTGAAAACACATCAAAAGTAACAGCTGCCAACAGCTCTGTCCAGGGCACACTTGTACATTCAACAAAAATCCTTTGAGGGCGTCTAGGCCTTAAAAATCTAAAAGAGACCCCAATGCACTGTACTGGAGTACATTTTGAATGGATAATGTGTTACTAAAGAATAGCAACAAAGTGAAAGACTAAGAGAAACAAAGTCTCCCAGTACTGACAGTCTGAAGGGCATGTCAGTTTCCCCATAACAAAATGAGCTAAAGCCCAGCGGAGTACAACATAAGGCTGGGCTGCACTGGCAAAAGTCAGGCTAGGATGGTCAGACAACAGCAAAAAGTTGTGGGTTCACAACTGGAGGGAAAATTACCCATAAATGGAAATCTTTCCCAAAACCAAGGACACTGAAATGGCTCCCGTGTTTGTAAGACAATATTGGTTGCCTCTCTTGTCCATGGAGTCACTAACAGAGATCAGAAATCTGGAATACTGGGGCATAAATCGTCTGATTTACAGTACTTTTAACAACCCAATTTTAGGGACCCTGAAACTAAATGGACAATGGAGACTTTGCTGACCTGAGGGAATTGAATAAACTGGTCCACATGTCAAGGTGGGTTCTTCCCTATATTGACCAATGACTGGCTCAGATCCAAGGATCAAAGGCGTTTGGCGACAAACGGTTTTTGGATAGTAAGTGCAAAGATGGAAGATCAATATAAACTTGCCTTTACCTTCACGGTCAACAATATACTTGGACCAGTATGCCCTTTAGATACATCAGTTCAGGAAATAAGTTCAACATTTCCCTTCATAAGGTCATGCCGGATTTGAGTGAAAGAGTAAACTTGGTCTATGCGGATGATCTGTTGATCAAAAGCCCAACTGTGAGGAACATCTGGCAGAAGTCAGATATGTTCTTGCCCAGTTGCAAAAATATAGTGCAAAATGATCTTTCCAGAAAGTACAATGGTGTAAAACCAGAGTGAACTTTCTGGGACATGAAATCACAGCTGAGTGTTTCAAACCCCAGACAATAAAGGTTGATGCATTACTTAAATTAAAGAACCCCACAACTCCATGTTAGTTAAGAAGCTTCCATGGACTAACTAATTATACTTGAAATTAATTGAGGATTATGCAGAGATCGCTCAATCTTTGGTCCATAGATTAAAGGCCCGGCTGAAGTGGGAGTGAGGTAAAGCACAATCTGAGGCAGTAAAGCAATTAAAGACAAGCCAGTCACTAGCTCCTTGTGTGGTTTAGGCCATCAAGAATAAGGAGTTTTTCTTAATGACTGGTTTCTCAGATACCTGCTTGATGGCGTTGTTAAATAAAAAACAAGACAAAGTCAACAAGGTAATCTCCTACGCGAGCAAAACATTATGTTTTGTGGAAAAGAAATTCAATGAATGCGAGAAAGCACACCTCGCAATGGTCTCTGGGCATTGAAAAATTATCGCCTGTATATCCAAGGGTGGCAAATCATAGTAGAGACCTCCCACCAACTCTTACAATATCTACAAAGTGATCTCTTCGGTTCCGGAAGCACCTTAAAACCTTCCTCTTTGCTTCTGCTTTCTCTCCCCCTCTCCCCTGCTGAAGTCTTGACTGATACTGAGACTGCACTGGTTAGCTTGCCACCCATTTATCTCGGGCCCTAGCTCTGCCAGTTGTACGCCTACACTGCCCTCCGGGCAACCCCTGCACCTGGGACTGTTTTCTGCAGCCCTACAGTCCCCCCACCAGCACTTATGTCTGCACTCACCCTGCACTGCCACCAGCTGGCCGTTCTTTTATTTATCTTGTTATTTATTATACCATGTACTGCACTTTCCCCTCCCCCCGCACTTTTCCTTTCCCCCTTCCCTTGCACTTGCGTGATCTGAATGACACCTGGACTAGTAAGATCGCTGTCTGTCTTCCTTCTATTCCCCCTCCCTTGCCTCATCACGCCTTGAAACACTTGTGTATAGGCGCGTTATAAATGCCATATCACATCATATCATAGACTATGGGCTGGTAATGCCTCTAATTCCAATTCAAGAATTACTTCTTGGATTCTGCCAATGCTAGGCTTTCCTGTGTAGGTCAGGTACGGCTAAAATGAGAAGAACCCTATAGTTCAAGGATTGGCAAATTTACACGATTGTGCTGAAGGACATGGGCTAGAGGATGAAAGTCTAATCACCAATGATAATATTGAGGCATACCTGGCATCCTCGCACAAGTGTATGAAAAAAACACTTGTCAGGGCATACCCACAGTTTATTTGGATGGATGTACCTACCATATTACTAAAAACGGAAAAATAATTGCTTGCCGGCATTCAGAACGGCGAACCCTCTGCTAGTTACAAAATAGGTCCCTGAAGTAGTTAGGTGGCAACGCTGATGGCAATGCATCAAGCTGTCCTCATTGCTGAAAACCACCACAAACTCATAGAACTGGTGCTTATACCTGATTAATTGGAAAAAAGGATGCATGCTTTGTGCAAATAAACCATTCAAACGTGGCAGATTGGTCCAGACTATTGATGATTTGTTGGTGAGGAATCCACAATCTGGGGATGATCAGTGGTTTGTACCTACCTCATTCCAAAGTTTATTGTTAAACCATGCCCAGGACGCAGTTACCGCTGTTCATAGGGGATTTCAAAAGACTCTAGAGATACTGCGATAAGTTGCTTACACATGGGCCAGGAGCTCAATAAAAAATGTTAAATTTGATTGTTTTTTTATAATGTGCCCAATACCATACCTGAGTTTGGTTTCTTAGAGCGGATCTGGGATTCGAACCTCTGTTGCTCTGCGTGGTCTAGCTTCCAAGACCAGCGCGTTGCCCCTGTGCTCTCCTCCATTCATAATTAAAGGGATGCATCATGTGTGCTCAGTTCCAACTGAGTTCTCCCATACACAGAGCTCTTCTATAGAAAAGAGGAATGACATTACCATTGTCTGATTTATGAGTAGACTTCATTGGACCAGTCACTCATCCTTGTGGAGGAAACAAATGTATGTTGACAGTGGCATGAATCTTCGCAAAGTGGATCGAGTGCCTTCCTGCCCCAAATTCTGAGGCAGAGACAGCCACCACTTTGATGATCCACTACATCTTTTCTGCTTCGGTCTTCCTCAAAGGATTGAGACCGGCAGAGGTAGTTTATTTTTACCAGTGAAGTGTTGAATAAGATGTGGGAAACTTTAAGAGTGAAAAGAAAACACCATATTGCCAGCATTGAGCGGCGGTGTAGAGAGATGCAACAAAACAATTGTGAACATCTTGAAGAAATGTGTGGTTGATTCAGGACCAAGTTGTGACATCTTATTGGTGCTTGTCCTGATGGCCCTCAGATCTTCTGCCACCAAGACGTCTCCATCTGAGTTAATGACTGAACGAAGAATGGTATTATCTCAACATCTGCTTTACTGAACTCAGGAGCAGATGTTGATGAATCCACAAGTACTCATGAATACATTGAGAATTTGAGGAAGCACACAGCATGCTTTTGCCTATGCTCAATGCAATCTGGAGAAGTCTGATTTAGGGTTGAGGATGTACTACGACCTCAAAACAACAAGAAGGGTGTATGAGGTAGGTGATCGGGTGTATCTCTATACATTTCAAAGGAACCAGGCCAAGGAGAAGAGGTTCTTACCATCTTGGCAAGGTGATTTTGAGGTCATTGATAAGATCTCACACGTTGCTGATAAGATCTGCTAAGATCTGCATCCCAAAACGAGATCTGATTGAGAAAATATTGGTCCAGATCAATAATTTGAAAAGATGTCATACTTGATCCATTTTTAGAATGATTGAGAAGGAATCCAAAGTTAGGGTTGAAGAAATTTCTGATGAATATAACCTAGAGAACAGAAAAAAGAATAAGAACAATTAACAGGTAATACAATTAGAGTGCAAGAGAAAGACTGGATTTAAATATTAATATTCATGAAAACTAGTGACCAAAAGGAAAACAAATGTATCATGATATGATGTATGTTTTTCCCCAAAAAACTGTACCTCTATGTATTACTAAACAAGCCTTTATTCTCCTCTCAATTGTTCTGTAATTGGAGAATTCTTTCCGGGGCCTGAGGGATGGGGAAGGGTCCCCCCAAAGAAAAAAAGAACAGAGGGGAGAGGTTACAGAAGAAAAACATCCTTTGTTCTTTAAAAGAAAAATTACGATGGTGGAAGAAAGACTCATCCAGAGTCAGCCAGAAAGAAAACAGAAAAAACATTACCTTGTCCGCACCCTTTTGCAGCTGCAAGAATTAAGAGCAAGGAAGGGGGTGTCTATAGGGAAACTATACCAAAGAAAAGTATGCTAAGAAAGAAAAACGCAAGTTTAAAAACAAACATGTTCGCTGCAGCCTGCACACAGCATTTGAATAATGACACGTGTGCGTGAATGTATAATGTTAGCAGCCCATCTACAACAAGAGTGTAGGTCCAACATTAAATGACAAGAACAAAAAGGAATCTTAAGTTACATGGAAGAATCCAGCAATATTTTGTTAATTTGGTCAACTGTCCATTTTGAGAAGAAAAGCACAGCATTTCCTAAGGGTTAAAATCAAGTTTGGACCTTGAATTGTGTAATGTTCCTTTACAGACGGGGAATCATCTTTGTAGGAAGAAATATCAAAAGTATAAGGAGTTTGAAAAGAAAAAAGTTATACTGTTCCGTTTTAGGTAACAATTGCAACATGGACAAGCTGCATTTGTGAATAAAGCCACTTTGGCTGTGCCTGTGAGGAGCCTATGATACCACAGTGATGGCTTGTCCGGTGACCATGTGTACCGGGAAATAGCCGACAGATGCACCATGATGGAGGCGTGTGCCAATCCGGCCTTGACTAAAGACAACAGGTACGGCAGTAGTTGAGGAGCTGTGACGCGCACAGGTGAAATCTTCTGCGCTCTGCACCACAGTGACATGATAGCATAGAGGATGCTCTAGCCTTGGCCAGGACCTTCCTACACTCCATAGGAATGTCATAATGCTCAAACTCAATAATGCCACCGCAATGCAGAGTAGTTCCGGGTACCAGATCTGTCGTGGCCATGCCGGGGCGGTCAGTATCATCTTGCCGTGACAACATTTGAGTGCTGATCACCCGAAGCAGCAAAGGTATTGGGCCGAATGCGTACAGGAAGAAACCCTCACATGTGAATGGAAACACATCTCCCAGGTTCCCTGGCTGAGAAGAAACATGTCCTGAACAATAGCCCAGTGGCACAAGGCTTGCGCCTGCAGGAAGAGGGCAGTTGGATTGGGTCCCACCCTGCTTCCGGATGTAGAACATGTTGTTGGTGTTATCTCTGAAGCTCCTCATCACCCGTCCCTGCAGAAGAGGCAGGCAAGATTTAAGGGCCAGACCACGCTCACAGCTCCAGAACATTGATGTGCAGATCCTTCTCCACCAGAAGACAGGCTTCTGGCGTGGGACTGTCTGGTGTGTGCTCCCCCATCTGTCCAGAGAGCGTCTGTGGTGACTGTAGCCTGGAAAGGTGGAGCTTGAAACAGGACCCTCCCCCCCGGACTATTCAACGGCTTACCTGAAGTCTTGGTCAAGTGAAATCCTGTCTGACCACGTGCCTGTGACCTGGAGCCACCTGTTGCCCAGAAACTCCTGCAGAGGTCTCATCTGCAGCATGCAGAATGGGATCAGGTGAATGAAGGAGGACACTGTGCCTAGCAGCGACTTGATGAGATACCACCATGATGAGGCGGGTGCCCAGGAACAGAGCATTCTGCAATGACACCAAGCAGGATGTCAGAAAGTTCTGTCAGAAGGCAAATGGTCTCCTGTGTGCCACACCGCCAGGGTCTGAGAGGGAGACTGGATGAGCCAGTCACCCAGGTATGGATAGACCTGTGTGCCCCAAGGCGCAGGTGCACCGCCACCTAGGCCAGGCACTTTGTGAACAGCCTTGGTGCTGATTTGAGACCAAAGGGCAGAGCCGTGAAATGATATTGATGTCCCAGTACCACAAAGCGCAAGAATTTCCGATGCTATGGATGTATGGGGTCTTGGACGTAGGCGTACTCCAAGTCCAGCGTTGCCAGGAAATCCCCTTCCTCCAGCTGGCCGAGCACTTGCTGCAATGTGACCATCCTGAATTTTTGAGACTTCAGGTATACCTTGAGGTGCCACAAGTCCAGGATCAGATGCCACCCTACTGACTTCTTCTAGACCAGAAAGTATCTGGAGTACACTCCGGAGCCGCAGAGGGACGGGCTCTATTGCCCCTTTTCTTAACATGGCCTGCACATCTCAGAGCATCTGAGCCATGTGTAGCTCTTTCCTTGCTACCAATGGAATGCGAGGGCACCTGCGCACACATTCCTGGGTGTGCCCCCGACAAAGTAGGTCCAGCACCCACTCGTTGGTGATATTCTTCCTCTTGTTGACGAAGTGTGTCAGGCGGTCCCCCACCGGGGTGTGAAAGTGGGGGACGGGGACTGGGCCGGGTCAGGCTTGCTTGGGTCTTTGCATCCTGCTTTGCGGACGACGTCAACACTGTGCCCCTCGGCTGAAGGCCTGCGACCTGCCCCTGTAGGTCTCCTGGGACGTGGAGAGGGAGTGCTGACAGTACGAGGTGGATCCGTATCCCTTAGAAGATCTGCTAAACCTCCCTCGAGGATCGAAAGGACGAGGACCGTCGCTGCTGCAAGGTCCACAGTGACCGCTCTATTTCCGTGTCAGTCTTTATCGCTTGCAGTGTTTCGTCCACCACCTTGCCAAAGAGATTATCTCTGTCAAAGGGCATATCCACCACCTTGGCTTGGGTGTCAGGTCTAAAATTAGTGGCCTTCACCCAGCCGTGGTCTCTGAGCACCACTCTGTTCTGTGAGAAACCTGAGGGTGTTCTCACTTATAGACCTAGGGGATTCTTTGTTCAGGTGGCCAGGGCACGGCCATCACCTTTGGAACCGGACCCTCAGGGTGGACCAGTGCGGGAGGATCGCCAGCGCAGGAGTTCCTTGGGGACTGCTGGAGGAATCCCCACTCGAAAGTCTCAATGAAAGGTGAAACGTTTGTGGAGATTATGTGAATGAACTGTGTTAGTAAAGACTTCATCAATGTGTAATTTTCCCTCCATTTGGGGACCCCCCACATTTTTAGCTTTTGTTTGGCTATCCTATTCCGACTTTTGCCAGTGGAGCACAGCCTTGGTTCAAGACTGTCCAAAAATGGGCGAGCCACAAAGTCTTTTGTTCTGCCCCAAGTCCATTTTGTCCCTTGCCTGCACCCAGGTCGAGTAAACCGGGTTTTCCTTATTTGTGCATGCAGCCTCCCACAAAACCCATCTCTTTCACGGGCTTCTGACAGTCACGTGTATGCACGCTGGGAGCGAGTTGGGACTGTCTGGTCTCAATCCACACTACTGGTGCCAGGATGTCTGGAGTGCCTGAATGACTGGCACCACCATAAACAGTGATTAGACCACAACATGATGTCTGCATGAGAGCAGATCTTCGACTGAAAGTCCTCGATTTTGGCACAAAGCTAATCTTGGATAAGAGAAAGGGCTCTGCATCCATTCCAGGTCGAACAACTGAGTTCTCCCCGAACTATAGAAGGAGCTAAGTATCCTGCACGAAGAAACAGACTTGTGAAACCGCCGGAGACTCTCTAGAAGGTTTTGGGACCCTTTGCCCTCTGCTGTCCTGTCGGACCCCTGTTTTCTTCATTGATCAAGAAGGTCTGCAAAGGCACTTTGCCCCATTGGAGTAGTGGGAGCAACTACTCTCGACGCCCCCTGCTTACCCACCGAGTGAGCCCCTTCGGAAGGGTTCCTGGGACATTCAGTGAACTGTCCAGCTCTACCTCTGGGTATCCCACAGAACCGCCACCAACTCGAGTTGAAAACCCGAGACTTGGGACATCGCTTGCTTGTCGTCCTGTGCCCTCTCCCGCCAAATTTCGCAAGCCTAGCTCCTCTAGGTCCCGAATTAGGGGAGTGCGTAAAGCTACCTGCATCTGATTCCGGCATCACTACCTGCTGGTGACGATCGCTGTAGGTGTCTTGCTGACCTGCTCTCCTGTGCCCTGAGGCCTGCTGCATTGCAGTTTTCTTCATACCTCCTTCAGAAGTTGAGGAAAGGCACTGCCCCGTCACAGACGATCGCTCCATCCCGCAGCCGCTGAGTTCCGGAGCGCTGTGAAACTGCAGGACTCTAACCTACTAGTGACCTTGACTAAACTGTCAAAGTTTGGTCCAGACTGTGCCGAGGGTCAGTGAGTACTTGCATCACTTACCGGTGACCCCCTGGCACATCCGATCTCCTTTACGCACGAGTACCCCTTAAAAGGTATTCGATCATAGCTGGGTTAGCCTGCGCTCCCTAGCGATTCTCCCCTTTTGAAAACTGCTCTTCCGTCAAGGGCAGATCCTACTCTAATAGTGGGAACCAATTGTTCATCACCTCAAGCCCCTTCCTGACTTGCTACAGCTCTCCTAAGAAGACCCGCTTTTTGTTCTGCCTGCGTGATCGTGCGTTTTTACCCACACTTCTTAGGGTTAAACTCAAAAGTTAGGGAACGACTCCTAAGAATTGTCTAATGTTCCTAGTGTGTTAACTCACCCCTCTCGTTACAGTTTGTGGCAGTGTTTTACTCCTTGTCACATTAGGAAACGTATTGTATATATGTTATATATTAGAGTATTTTGTGTGGTAACTGTTTTGATATGACTAAAGTTCACTTGTGTCTATTGGTCCGGCAGACAAATGTATAGATATATATCATATACACTTGTCTAAGAGTAATTTGGGGTTTGTTACTGTGTGTGCTCATTGTGGGCTTCCGATCACTCTCCCCCTCCTGAGACTTAGTCTTGACCACCTGCCAAGCTACCTAGATTGGTCTGGCTTGTCCAGAAGGTGCTCCTGTTCCGCTAAACTAGGGTGGCCTCCTAAACTTCTGCCCACCAGGTCAGAGTTTAGAAATCCATCTTAACAAACAGTAAATGCAAAGTGATTGAAATTGACCCCAGGAAAAGGGGAAAGTAAAAGGTGAATGTTGAACTTTGGTGCATAATTCAGTGAACTACCCAGACCAGGAAGCACTGGGCCAAATAACATAGGAGTGAGTTAAAAGCTGGAAAGTCAAAGTGGTCCTGCGGAGATCTGTAGATTTGCAAGTCTTTGACATCAGGAAACGGTCCGAGCCCGACTCAGGGAGACCGAAGGTGTAATAAGTTAGGGGAAGGGAGCCCCTAAAGCAGGTGACTTAATCTTGGGGAAAGGAACCCCTGCAAGGGTTTTGTTTTGCTGTGAAAAGCGTGAGCCCGACTGAGGGAGACCGACATAAAATTTTGCTGTGAAAGGTCTGAGCCCCACTGAGTGAGAGCAACGTGAACTTTTGCTGTGAAAGGTCTGAGCCCGACAGAGGGGGACTGACGTGACCTTTTTGGTGAACTGTGTTTTGGAAACTGGAAAGTAAGACTTTAACGTGGAAGGAAGGCAAGGTGGGACTCAATCCACGTCTTCAACTGCCTTTTGTGTTACGAGCCCGAGCCAGAGTGTGTCATCCTGCCTACAGGGGCCGCATTACACTGTGCTGTCCAACGTGGGGAGGAGAGCCGTCTCAGCCACATTTATTCTTTATATTTGAACACTGACTGTCCTTTGCATACACCTTTTCCCATGCACCCATTTATTGCAATAGTATAAGGGCAGGCAATAGGTTTATTTAGTATAGGCTATTTTGTTTTCACTGACAACTAGGACTGTTTTCTTTATTATTTGAAGGTAGAGTGTGCTCCCATCTTTAGAAATAGGGGCAGCCAGGAGTTTATCCAACCCTTTTGCTCAATAAACCCCCTTGAATATGATACCTCTTGTCTGTCTTCACTTGCAATACCATGTCTCCCATACAGTTCCCCATTTGGCAAAATCCTGAGGCTGCCACATCCATCGCCACCATAATGGCGTGGTCGGAGGCCACCTCGCCTTCCTGAAATAAGGCCAAAGCCTCCGCATTTTTATCATTGGGCAAGAAATCCAGGATCAGGCCCATCTTGAACCACAATTCAATATCATAAAGGGCTAGGATGGCCAGGGCTTTGGCGTCCTTCACCGTCGATGCAGCGGTATAAATGATAAGTTTGCCAATTGCGTCCCGCATTTTCCCTTTCTGGTCAGGGGAACCATGGATTTGGAGGATGGGTTTGCTAACCTCTTACTCGTAGCAGTGTCCTGGGATTGCTGCGATCGGAGACATTTAAGGGCCAAGTCAGGCACCCTGTATGCTTTCTCAGCCCTGTCCTGTTTTGCTGGCGTAGAGGTTGGAGTCTTCATCAATGCCAGGCCCTCATCCCAAACCTCGTCCAGCAGAGGAAAGGACGTTACTGTCTTCCTGGCCGAGGTGCACCTCTGATCGAGAAATCCCTATTACTTCTTTTGCTCTGGCACTAAGTTGAAGAGGGTAGATGCCCTTGACCGCATAGCATGGAAGGAACCCACCCCATCAAGAGGCGACACCCTAGGGGGATCATTTGCACCCAGCGGTTCTCCATCCACTGACAGTCATCCAAATCATCTGTCTCTGTGGTGTCTGTATCCGTGCCCATTCCAGTATCTGTAGGGGGTGGATCCACCACTGGCGTTGGCTGCCTTAGTGTCGGAGGACACTTTCTGTGCTGAGGTCTTGGAGGGCTGTGCCTGGGAATGCTCCCCCCGGGACCACCGGTGAAGGGAGCCGCTGCTGTAAGGGACAGCAAAGTATGTAGCGTAGTCAGTATATCCAGGGACACATCTCTAGGGGCCTGTGGAGGTACCACCACGGCTGTTTAAGGAACGTATTGTATCAAACCGTAAGACAGACACAGGTAACCACAGTTCAAGGGCGTTTAGTGAACTTCATTTGGTTTTGAAAAATGCCTATGTAATCCTAAATCTAAAGATGGGAGCAAGCTACGACCATCAAACAATAACGCAGTCCTAGTCGAGTGTCAAAATAAAAAGGGCCTATACTAATAAACCTATTGCCAATACTTACTTCTAAATACAAAATAGTGTGGGAAACAATGTTGTGCAAAAGAAAAGTGTTAACAAAATGATGTGTCAGGATATTGAAGCTGTTGGCTTCCCTTCCCCATGTTTTCAGCACGGGACAAGGCGGCCCACTTGAGCTTAGCACACTCTCTGGCTTCTCTAGCACGGGGATTCAGTTCAAGACTTCAACATCAGGGCCTCCTCTGCCAAAAGTCTCTTTGGCATTCAAAGTCTCTTATTTCAGAGGGCCTGATGCAACATGACAAAACATTAAAGTTCCTTTCCTCTCTGGATTTTCACGTATACAACTTCTCGGGAGATTTACTGTTCACCCCCGAGTACTCCTCTGCCAGGCTCAGACCTACTTTAACACAAAATCTTCACTCGGTCTCCCTCTGCCAGGCTCGAACCAAATTCATGTACTGTTCCAAACTTTCTCTACTTCATAAAAATCGAATTCTTTCGATTGTGCGCAGGAATTTGCTTGACCCGTCGCAGGACCACTTCGATTCCCAATTACTAGTTCTCTTCTGGATATAACCTTTTTGTCACAATTCACTTTTTCCACTTCTCCGCTCGAGACCTTCGATTGAGTACCCACGCAGTGCGGGGCCACTCTGTCAAAAGTATTATCTCTTGCTTTTAAAGTTCAATCACTCATCAGCAGTTCAACTTTACTTGCGTCGCTGATCACATGCATTTTAACAATGTTTCGTTCCACCGCCCGCCATACAGTGTTGCTGCTTGCAACCTTTGCTTCAACATAGACCAGTCTTGTATTGGTCTCCCCAACTCACCGGCTGTGTTGATTTCACTGATGCTGCATTGTTCTTGGAGCCAAGGACGGTACCGCAGCGGCTGCTGCTTCTCCTGCCTTGATCATTGACGCTCGAGGGCCCCGGGTATCTGTCACACAATGCAGAATACTAAAGCCTGGTTTCCTGGTCTTACGCTTTCTATTTGAGGATTCTGGAAAGTAACGTTTCTTTGTTGAAAAGGTCAAGGGAACTCCCCTTCTTGCGATCCCCTTCTGTTTTGCCGTCTTTCTTCTCTCATTCAGCTCCTGCCTCGAAACTGCTGGCTCCTTGTGTGCTTTGCCTCGCTCAGAGTGTGCTCTTGTGCCTTTTATCCATGTAGGAAGCTTAATGGAAGTCAAGTGTGTGCGTGATGGTCAGTAATTGCCCGACCTCGCTAGATCATTGTATTGCAACACGTTGGATATACTGCGTGGGTGTTAGTCGGTTTTCTCTCATAGTGGGCTGTTCGTGTGAAAGTGTTCGTGTTGTAAAAGGGGGAGGGGTAGAGTTCCTAAAGATCATACCTGGTGGATTGGGGTAAAGGTGTTACAGGGAAGGGGATACTGCGTCTCACCATCCAGTTTCCCACTCCCACAAGAACCCTCACCCAGGTGATTCTCCTGCACTGGTCCACCCCCAGCAACTGGATCCCAAAACGATGGCCGTGTCCTGGCCACCTGGATGACAGATCCCCGGGGACTAGTGGGTGAGACATTCTGGTTTCTCACATGCCCTTCCCCTATGCGATGTAGCCGCATCTGTTTCACAGGGAAACAGAAAGGAAATTGACATTCCCCTGGTCTTTCCCTTTTTCGGTGCTCCACAGTGAAACAGTAGGGTTGCAGGTCTAGGAACCATCACATGACTAAGGTTAAAACCCTTTTGTTGGCTTATCCACACTATTGGAGAATGATCTATGATGAGTGTTAACTTCCTTCCTAGGAGATATCTTAGATGGCTAATGGCCCATTTGATGGCAAGGGCCTCTAGTTCTAACAGTAGTTTTTTTCACATGGGAAGAGTTTTCGACTAGTGAATAGGCTAGGGTGTTCCAATCCATCACAAACTTGTGACAAAACTGCTCCTAACCCTGTAACAGAGGCGTCAGTTTGTAACACAATCTGTGGTTACCGTAAACCTACGGTAACCACAGATTAATCCTAAGAATGCTCGGAGGTCTCCCTTGATCTTAGGCGTGGGAGTATCTGAACAGCTTTCCCTTTTTCTTGTTGAGGCTCGACACTGCCATTCCCTATAAAGAAGCCGAGATATTTCACGGCGGATTGAGCCAGTTCACATTTGGATGGATTGGCAGTTAAACTGGCTAATCTGAGAGCTCTCATAATAGAAAAGAGACGGAAAATATGGTCTTCCCAAGTCTTTCTATAAATGACTATGTTGTCAATATAAGCCCCACAGAAATCCGAATAGGGCTGTAATATCCTGTCCTAAGCCATTGGAAAGTGGTGGGGCCCCGTCCGTGTAGGCCAACAGGGAGGACTTTGAACTGGAATAGTCCCAAGGGCATCGAGAAAGCTGTCTTTTCCTCATCAGGGCCATGTACTTGGTTAGGTCTAGGGTTGATAGGAAGGTGGCATATCTGAGCTTATCAATCAATTTGTCAATGGTGACATAGGGTAGGCATCGAAGTCAGAGATGGCATTGACCTGTCTGAAGTCTATGCAAAACCTCAAGGAATGATCAGGTTTTGTGACCAACAGAATAAGGGAGGACCATGGGCTTGAAGAGGGTTCAACAATATTTGCCCTTAGAATTTTGTTAATTTCCTCAACCACTATCTGTCTACGGGCTTCTTGGAGTCTATATGGTCTCAAATGGACCACTTTTTACCTTTGGGGTTCTGATATAATGATAAGCGCTGTGCACTGTCCCTGGTTTCTCGCAGAATACATCAGGGAATGTTGTGACTACATCTTTTAAGTCTACTTTTTGATATTTCAAAAAAGGTAGCAGGCGCTCCTCTCCAGAAACAATATGGCATGATAACCTGTTCTGAGAGGAGAGTTTGCAGCACATGCTTTTTGCTCACTGTACCTTTCACAGATGGGAAATATCCATTTGCATATCAGTCTTTGTCCTGCCCACATGGGCAGTCCAGCACCGAAATGCTATGGCAATTCCTTTGTGAACAAGAGTACCAACAGCAACCCCATACACGTGTTTCAGCCTTGTTGGGCCTCATCAGTGAGGTGAAGCTGTGCCTCTCTGGGCACAGTGAGCAGGGAGTCCACGCCTGGTTGCCCCCAGGTAACTCAGGGTGACCAACCCCAAGTTCCTTGCAAATATTTCAAAAAAGCTAGCAGGCGCTCCTCTCCAGAAAAACATGGCATGATAACCTGTTCTGAGATGAGAGTTTGCAGCACGTGCTTTTTGCTCACTGTGCCTTCCACAGGTGGGAAATAACCATTTGCATATCAGTCTTTGTCCCGCCCACATGGGCAGTCCAGCACCGAAATGCTATGGCAATTCCTCTCTGAATAAGAGTACCAACAGCAACTCCATACACGTGTTTCAGCCTTGTTGGGCCTCATCAGGGAGGTGAAGCTGTGTCAGCTTGTTGTTGACTAGATAGCTCTTGGGGAATTAATTAGACATTTTCTATTTCCTCTGGTACCAAACAAGGCTGTATCAAGGCAGTGGCTGCGGAAGGATTTCCATTCCACTCTTAAGAGATTTACGTGCTAGAGGTGGGTCTTTTGTTTCCTGTCAGGTTGGGCTATTTTATAGGTACAGGTCCATGTTTGCTCTAGCACTTCATATGGCCCATGCCACTTTGAGACATGTTTATTTTCAGAGGTAGGTAAGAGGACTAATACCTTTTGTCCTATTGAAAAAGATCTTAAGTTTACCTTTTTGTCATAGGTGGACTTTTGTTGTGCTTGGGCTTTTTCCATGCAAGTATAGACTAGATTTCGAACAAGTTTCATATGCTCTCGCAATCGGGTAGCTCTTTGTGAGAGGGGAATTGGTACCTCTTCTCTTTCTTCCCAGGTCTCCTGGAGCATGTCTAGGACATCTCTTGGTTCTCTACCATAAAGTAGTTCGAAAGTAGAGAATCTGGTGGATGCCTGAGGGGTCTTTCTTACTGCAAATAGGGCCCAGAGAATCATGTGATTCCCAGTATTTCCCGTCCTTGTCTATCAACTTTCTTAGGATCGTCTTAAGTGTTTTGTTAAATCTTTCTACCAATCCGTCCGTTTGGGGGTGTTAAATTGAGGTTCTTAAGGTGGAAATATGGAGCAATTCCTTAACTTCACCCACGAGTTTGCTCGTGAAATTGGACCCCTGATCCATTAGAATTTCCTTTGGGAAACCAACCCTGGAAAAATATGGCTATAGAGGTTTTAAAATGTGTTGGGCTGTGTTGTTTCGCATGGGGAACGCCTCTTGACATGGCCATATTTGTTACCCAGTCGAAAGGTTTCCAACAGTCCAATGATATCCATCCCAATTCGGGAGAAACTGATTTTTTTTATTGGTAAAGCGTCCAGAGGGGCAGGCAAGCGAATATGCATACTGGTTTTATGACATATTTCACAGGTCTGAATGAAATTCTTCATAACCACATGGATACCTGGCCAGTAAAACATCCCACTGATGTGCTCCTGGGTCTTTGATTGTCTTAAGTGTCCCCCTGTCAAATGAAAACTAACCAAGTTTTAGTTAGGCCTTTCTGGAGGTTTCCTTTCTATACAGTAATCCTTGCCTTAAGAAGAAAAAGGGACTTCCCTTCTATAAATCCTTCCCATTCTGGAATCAGGTGCAAGAAAGCCTCTGCGATTGCTGGATCATTTCGCTGGGTAAAGGCTAGATCAGGAAGGAGGGTAGGTTCTTCTTCCCTCTTTGCCTCAGTTGTAGATGGTTCATCAGCTTCCCCAAAGCCAAAGTTACCTCTCAGTTTCTTCCAGTTCATGCTCTATAAAACGGGGAAATAGATTCCTTTAAAGAATTCACTGTGCAATTTTGTCACCACAATGTACTTCAATGGAGTTTTACCATGGTTCTGTAGGAGAATCTTTATGTCTCCCCGGACGTCGGGATCTATGACACCCGCTAGGACATCCAGACTGAACTTCCAGACCATGCCAGATTTTGGAGCCAATCTTATATAACACCCAGGAAGGGGTATTAGGACTAAGTCTGTATGAATCATTCCTCTTTTCGCTGGAGGGATAATAGCTGCTCTGTTGCTGCAAATATCAAAGCCTATGGATTCTTTTGTGGCGATAAAAGGGATCTGAGGCTCTATGACTATGTTTCTGGATTTTTAGGGTTTCCCAATTTGTCTCAATTGAGTCGCATCCCACTTCTGACACCACTGTATGGAAGGCATGGTATCAAACAGTAAGACAAACACAAGTGACCACAGTTCAAGGGTGTTTTATTGAACTTCAATTGGTTTTGAAAAACGCCTATGTAATACTAAATCTAAAGATGGGAGCAAGCTACGACCATCAAACAATAACATAGTCCTAGTCAAGTGTCAAAATAAAAAGGGCCTATACTAATAAACCTATTGCCAATCCTTCTAAATACAAAATAGTGTGGGAAACAATGGTATGCAAAAGAAAAAGTGTTCAAGAAATGATAGGTCAGGATATTCAAGCCATTGACTTCCCTCCCCCACGTTGTAAGCACAGGACAAGGCGGTGCACTCTAGCTTAGCATACTCTTTAGCTTCTCTAGCACAAGGATGCAGTGCAAAACCTCAACATAAGGGTCTTCTGTGCCAAAGACCCTTTGCCATTCAACGTCTCTTATTTCAGAGGGCCTGATGCAACACGACAAACATTAAAGTTGCTTTCTTGTTAGGATTTCACACATAAAACTTCTCGGGTGGTTTGCTGTTCACCCCGGGTCCCCTTCTGCCGGGCTCAGACCCACTTTAACACAAAACCTTCAATTGATCTCCCTCCACCAGGTTCAGACAAAATGTATCTACTTTTCCAAACTTTATCTACTTCATCAAAATCGAAGAATTTCAACTGTGTGTGGGATTTTGATTGACCCGTGGCAGGACCACTTTGATTCACAATTACTCGTTCCCTTCTGGATATAACCTTTTTCTCACAGTTCACTTTTACCACTTCTCAGCTGTATACCTTACAGAGACCTTCGATTGAGCAACCACGAGATGCTGGACCACTCTGTCAAAAGGTACAATTTCTTGCTTTTAAAGTTCAATCACTCATCAGCAGTTCAACTTTACTTGCATCATCACACGTGTTTTAACAATGTTCACTCCAGTGCTCACCATACAACGTTGCTGCTTTCAACCTTGGCTTCAACATAGACTGGTCTTGTACCGGACTCCCCAACTCACCGGCTCTGTTGATTTCACTGATGCTGCATTGTTCTTGGAGCCAAGGACGGTACCACAGCGGCTGCTGCTACTCCCCGCCTTGATTATTGACGCGGGAGAGCCCCAGGTATCTGACACACAATGTAGAATTCTTCAGCCTGGTTTCCTGGTCTTATGCGAAAAGGTCAAGGGAACTCCCCTCCTTGCGATCCCCTTTTGTTTTGCTGTCTTTCTTCTCTCATTCAGCTGCCGTCCTGAAACTGCTGGTTCCTCGTGTGCTTTGCCTCGCTCCAAGTGTTCTCATGCCTCGACTTTTATCCATGTGGGGAAGCTTAATGGAAGTGACGTGTCTGTGTGATGGTCAGTAATTGCCTGACCTCGCCTGACCATTGTATTGAGACATGTCAGGTATACTGCTCGGGTGTTAGTCTGTTTTCTTTCATAGCGGGCTGTCCGTGTGAAAGTGTTCAGGTTGTAAAAGAGGGGGTAGAGTTCCTAAATATCCTACCTGCTAGGATGGGTTAAACGGTATTACAAGGAAGGAGATACCACGTCTCACCATCCGGTGTCCGACTCCCACTCCCCGAAGACCCCTCACCCAGGTGATCCTCTCGCACTGGTCCACCCCTATGAACTGGATCCAAAAGCGATGGCCGTGTCCTGGCCACCTGTATGACAGATTCCCGGGGACTTGTGGGTGAGACTTTCTGGTTTCTCACAGTTGGCAATGGAGGTCTAGTGCGCCTCACTGAGCTGGTGTGCCCTGGTGGCGCTGATGGAGGGCCTGATGGCCGGACCCGTTCCACAGTGGGGTGGTCTCATCCATCAGGCTATGATCACCCTGGTCCAACTAGTGGCATACCTGCAAGGACTCTTCTGAGCTTGACTAGATCACCATGACAGGATCTCTTGCTACCTCACTTACACCCACCACAGGCCTGGGGGCGAAACTCTGTTGGTGGTAACAGTCCCTTGATCTTCCTGCCTCTTTAGGGAAAGAGGCAACAACTGGAGCATTCACAGACTTCATAGTCATGGTCGAGGCGGTCGTAGTCAGAATGGTCGTACTCGTGGTCCGGGGAGGCAGCGTAACCCTCACTGACGATTCTGCCATGGCTTTTACCTTAGTCGTCGACAGAATGCTTGTCGACAAAATTGTTGACAGGGTTGCAGAACAAGACTATATAGTGAAAAGCGTCGAAAAAGAAACATGTACCATCGTAAATATATATAGGGAAGGCTAATATTTACCCAATAGGTAAAATTATGAAGACAAGTATGGTGAAAAAAGCCTCAGATCATTAAAGGTTAACAGCAGTTTTAAGCTCAATTGGTCAATGGCAGTGGCAAAATCGCTGACGCATGCGCTGCAATGGATGTTATGGCCATCCTAAATGGATCGCACAGATCTCAAGGAGATTGTCCGATAAAATTAATGTCACTAAAAAAATTCACAGAAAAGTGGAACAAAATTGGAAGTACTTACAGTATATGACCGTAGAGCTACTCTGGAGGCATGGAAACGTGCCTTTCTTCTGTGTAGATAGTGTCCTTCGCTTGTCTGGAGGACTCTTCTCAGCTTTGATCAGTCTGTCTCTGAGGTTTCTGCCCCTCTTGTAAGCCATCATGGGTGGTTTAGGGAAGAGCTTTTGAAGAAGGGGATCGTGGTGTAAGTGTTTTCAATTGTTTGTTATTATTCTTCTCAAATGTAAACTTGAGATGTAAAGTAGAGGTATCCCTTTGTCTTTGGGTCTTGGATGTAGTAGAGAGTCTCTAGAGATAGCATCCACTTTAAGTCTTGCTTCAGTCAATGTCTCAGCGGGATATCCTCTGTCAGAAAATCTCTTATGGCGTTCTTGATATTCATTTTCAAGCGTGGCATTGTTGGTTGTAATTCTTTTGATGCGCAATAATTGGCAGTATGGTAAACTGTATATATCCACACCCCGCTGATGTCCTTCTATTCATCTACTTTGTTACCATAGTATCACTGACAACATATGCCGCTGGTGCGAGACAATTGCTTTCCTCGCGCTGGTCAAATACTGCAGCACTGACATTACCGCTCCACGGTCATATACTGTCAATTCTTCCAATTTCTTTCCACTTACTCGTGCGTGAATTTCTTTAGTGACATTAATTGTATCGGACAATCTCCTTGAGATCTGTGCGCTCCATTTACGATGGCCATAACTTCCATAGCAGCGCAGGCATCAGCGATTTTGCCACCACCATTGACCAATCAAGCTTAAGACTGCTGTTCACCTTTGATGATCTGAGGCTTTTTTTCACCATACTCATCTTCATAATTTTACCGATTGGGTAAATATTAGCCTTCCTTATATATATTTACGATGGTACATGTTCCGACGCTTTTCACTATACAGTATTTCTACTTTTTTCAGCTTTAATATAGAGGTCTGTTGAGGTGCAAGTACCCATTGGTCATTTCATGCGGCCTACTGGCACAAGAATGAGTTTCCTCATATACCCCCTCAGATAATTCTCTGTACATTTATGCTCTTGCATGATTGACTCTTAAGAAGGTGATTTGGATTCTTTATATGAAGCCTACATCTTACCCACATTGTTCAGCGACACATTTGAATTGCTCAACTTTCACCACCTGTTACATTTCTTTCTATCATGTTCACTATTTAGTAATGCAGGTTTATTTATTATTACCATCAGAGTAATAGCCACATACATGAACCCACCAGTTGCTAATGGTTCTATTGAAACTGTCTTTTTGATTTTCTCGCTTGTAAGACTAACATATGTTAAAAATGAGTTAAATATGATGATCACTCTGTCAAAAAACCAGGATACATTTTGACAAATGTTGTATTCTAGATCCACTGCTGCACCTGATGAAGAGAATTGTTTACCCCGAAACGCGTTGTACCTTTTTATTTGGTAATACAAAGATGAATTGCACACAAGAATTGGCTCTACTGAATTGTTTTTTGTGAACTAATTTGCCATACAAATTGTAACAATTTCCTTAATATATATTGGCTGAGTTTCAGCACATGGGTGTGCAGGGGACGGGAGTGCCCTAGTCTCTTCGGACACCATCTTGTATTTCTCCATGTTTGTATCCTACTCCGCGTCAGGGTAGTGCTACCTCCCCCGCACCCAAATTCACTCTTTAACAAACATACACTCTTGATAATTATATTCCGACCAGGAGTGCTACTAGACATCACTTTGCTTAACAAGGGTACACTTACCTCGCTACTTCTGCTTCCCGATGCATGACTTATGTTCAACTAGCCTTCAATGGGCAAGCGTTCTTTTCTCACGCTTCCTGCTGCGCGACCTCTGCAACAGGGATAACTCGAGGCAAAGACCATCTCAGGACCTGCTACCACTTTTGGCTTTACAGTGGTCCCAGCACCATCTCTCGCCTCCAGCTTCACTTTCCTCTGCACACATATCTTGCACTGCTTTCCCTCTCCTGCTGCTGCTCTGCTACCTGCACTTGAGGGGGCTTTCTTTTTAAGCCTCTCAGTCTCCCTCCGGTGTAGGTCGTCTACACCAATTAGCTGACCACTCCTACAGCAGTATTCCTCTTCCTCGTCCTAGTACTGCGGGAATTATGTGACTTGAAGTCCTTGCCAACAAAGTTAGTTTTCCTAACCTTTTCCACTTTGCTGATTTGCTCTCTGCTTTCTACAATATTTATTGAAGGAGTAGCATACAGATTATTTGTCAGTTTGGTTTGGAAAGAAGAATAATACTTTCTAGAGTTTTGGCAGGTATTATTCACAAACGTCCTCCCATTACCCCCTCTTGAGTTAGGGAAGTTTCTAGCTATATGGGTTTGAGAATGTATTTTATTCCTTTTAATACCACAGGAGTTCTGGCTGATTGTATCCATATTAAGATGTACAACATGTGGAACAGCTAGGTCATTGTGGCAACACGCGATTATATACTTTGGGATTTGTGGTATGCGTTCCCTAGAGGAAGGCAAATACCATGTCTCACCCCACGAATTTCTCTCACCTCCCTTATCCTTTTCTCTTCCCAGGTGATCCTCCCACAGAACACCACCCCCAAGTGCAGGATCAGGAAGAGTCTGCCCTTCCGTGGCCACCTGGGGGTAGGGATTCAGTGAGGGAGCCATAGGATTCATCACACATGTCTATGCAAGTATAATATGAACGGGGAAATAATCCTGAAATGAGAGATACTCTAACGGGAACAGATTAAATTACAGCCCTTGTTTTTAGTGAAATTGCATATGGCGAAGGGTATATAAATTTACCATACATCAGAGAAATTAATAAATATTTCAGAAGTGTACGTGGTTCTGGAATAATAGATCTGATAGAATATGGCCAATGGTGTGTATACTGGGAGATCCTGTGCCTCCTTCCCAGTGTAATGAACAAACACAGAAGTATTCTCAGAGTCAAAAGGGTATCTTGCTGTGTGCATACCTCGAACAATAATGTTAATGTAAATAATTTCTTGGTTTCACCGACAAGCGGAATCATGTTATTTTGTGCTGAACTGCTCAAGACAAAAGGGAAAGGGTCCACTGAAAATGAGAAATGTACACTTTTACAGAGTAATGCAATAGAAGCACCATTAAAGGGAATCTAGCGAACCGGCATGTTAGACATTTTTCTTTTTACAAGTGATGTTCATGCAGGAATGTCAAGTAGCCGGTATTTCAACAGAGTTTTCTAGAACACTGTTTGAAATTCTGACATGTCCATTGAGTAAGGTATCTGTTTTCAATAAAGGGGGCAGTGGCAGTAGAGAGAATTAGATAGGCAGGGATGTTCTGATTTAATTTGTTTTTTTAACAAATGAAAGGTTTATCCTGGAGCCTCATGCATTTTTCAATCCATGGTGAATGTACGTTCTGGGAAAACAAAATGCATATATGCTGAGGTGTGTGTTTACAAAAGTCTATTCAAGTAAATGTAGCATTGAAAAGTGAGGTAACTAGTGTATTGATCATTCTTTATTCTATTCACCATTGACATTTTATAGATGCATAATTAATGTTAAAATAGATTTTCTATTTTATTAATAGACCCTCTGTGCAACTCCGTTTCTTGTCCCGAAAGGGGAGGGAGGCTGTAGGGTATCAATATTGTTGAATTGGGTTGCCAGGTCCATAGAAAATACATGATAATTGAGCGGGCCTGATTTGGGGTGGGTGGAAAATTCCCCCGAATTTGATTTTGCCCGATTAAAACATCCTACAGTACTAGGTTTTCAGAATGATAACAGGAAAATCAAAGGGTGCAGGGAGGAAAGGGATGTTGTCTGTTTTAATGTTGGCTGATTTGCTGGTGCATTTTAGATAGCTGAATTTGTAGAAAGGTGGTAGAAGGGTCATGAAGATTGCAGCACCATGGGGGAGCATCCACATTAAACTATAGTTAATAAAAATCAACTTGCATTGTTTCATTATTTTTACATTATAAGTGAGGTTACTGAAATGTATATGCACATGTAAAGTGTTACTAACCTCCTCTCAGTCAATCAGAATGTTTAGAGTGCAGTTTCGGAAAATGCAGACTTCAAAAGCAGACAGGGAACCAACAAGGCAAACTTCAGGCAAGATATTTTCCATTAAGACACTTCCTCTCTGAATAGCCCTTCACGGGCGAAGTAGCGGTGGAAACGTCAGTACGAGCGGGCGGGGGAACATCGAAGGGTGCTGTAGGCTGGGGGAGGGAGAAGTTGAGGGTTGGGCAGAGAAAATGCAACATGAAACTATGTGAGAATTAATATGTACAACAGTTATTGAACTGTATGGTTGTCATGTTGTGAAAATAATAAAAAATATATATTTTTTAAAAGACACTTCCTCTCTGAGACTACCTTTTTTAAGTGCAACATCCAATTTAACACAAGAAAGAGTAAGCTAAAACATGTGGAAATGCTTTCACATGCTTATCGAGAAACTGTTTACTTTTACTTGACAGCTCATGTTCAATTTATGAAGACAATCTTGTTTTTTAAATACTACAAGAAAAATAAATTAAATTCACTAATTCAGTTTTGTCTATATACATTAATCTACTAAAAGTAACATTTTTTAATTCACCACTAAAACTTCAAAACATGCATGGCTACTAGCACTACATTATAACAGTCTCGAAGATGTTAAGAGGGGTCATTACAGCTTGGGCTACTGACCATTCTTCAATGTATGGCCCTCTGCTTTGCCTCGTGCCATAACTTGGTGGTTGGTCATTATGAGGCAATAATGACCCACCCCCTGGTCTATAAGGCTGTCGTATTCAACTAAATTTGAGAGAGTAGATATCAGATTACGTTTTTCAATTTAGTATTTGAAATTTTATTTTAAAATGTAAACTTTATCTGATGTGCACATAAAATTCCAGTTCCTATTTTGACAAACATTCATCCAGACCACGATTTAAAGCATAGCAGTTATGTTATTAGGATTTGTACCGCGCACCGCTGCCATTTGCATGGTCTCCAGGCGCTCTGGTGGATCTAGAAGGGTGGGTTGGTTTGGTTAGATAAGAATAGAGGGAAAGGCAATTTTGCAGTGCTTTTGAGTTGAGGTTGCAGATCGAAATACTTTGAGCTCTGCGTGCTAATACCTTCTGCATGAAGTGGAGATATTGAAGGTTTTGGTTCCAGAGGGGCAGCCTCGTGATTACAATGTGGATGTCTGTTGGTGAGGGGACAAGCATTATGATTTTACTTAGAAGTGTACATTTGTAATGTTCAAAATTTGGTGACAGTTTTTATTTTAAAAAAAATCTGCACGCAAGTGGTTGTTTTGTGTTTACGTGTGGTGAGTAAGGTGAAGAGAACTCAAGGTTTAGTCAAATCGTAGGGAATGTTCTTGGGGTTTCTATAGTGCTCTTAAATGATGGTCTTGCTGTGCATTGTTACAACAGGTGTTTGGCTTTAATGGTTGATGCATGAAGATGTCCCGTGTCGAGTTAGGTGAAACTTACTGAAAATGACTTTGCAGCAGTAGCAAACACGAGGAGACCTACCATTTGGGTGGGAAGCTGCTACCCACAGTTACACTCTACAGACACGTTTGCAGAGTATTGCAGTCCTTTAAGAGCACGATTGAGGGGGGGGGGCATCATACACATGTGGGAGGGTGCAAAGGTAAGATAAATGCTCCTGCCCAGATTTCCATTAGTGATCCCCGGTGGCACTACATCAACCACCACCTATTAAAATGTGTGGTTGCGCGCTCTCAGCGATTTTTATCCAAACAACCCCACATTTGTATTGATTATTGCGAGAGGAAAATAAGTGGGACTTACTCCTGCGAGCTCACCACAACCTGCTATGCTGAGGAAAAAACGCAAATTAAAACAAACACAGCATCATTCTTGAAGGTACACGTTTGGCTACTAAATTCACTATTTACACCAGTGTTACATATAAGCTACCCTTACAAAGAGGATAACTGGGACTTTATATGATCTATATGTGATCATGCTTTAAACTTGCTGATCTTCTTGTTCTGGATTGAGCTGCTTTCAGAGCGAGGGCTGCGGGCTCACCCTTCTGTGATTATATGGTGTAACACTGCATTGTTTGGGTGACAGTTACACACAATTGTTAAAACGCAGTCCTTAATCCAAGGGTTTTCACTCAGTAATTCACACAAAGAACAAATAATAATTTGAAATGCAGTTAATGCATTCTTAAATCGAAAATGCACATTAAGTAATTCCCCATAGAAATTGACAGAAGGTAAATCTTATGGTAACTCGTTTTAAAAACAGGTTTTGAATGAATATATACATTCATAAGCGTTTTTAAAAGGACAATAACATGCGTTTTCAGTTAAGTTTTTGTTTACAATATTATAAATCAAGCGTTGTCAAAGCCAATAGTTTTGGCGTTGGTGCTTTTTGTGAAAGTGTTTAAATATGATTTTCTGTGCATGTCACATTGTTTTTTTTCTGCATTGTACAGTGGTTTCATACCTGGCATTTTAAAAAAAGATTAACACTATCTTAAAACATTAAATTAATCGTACAAAACACATTAGTTTATTATATATTACATTTGTATATCACCTGATGTTCTCATTGAGTGTCTTTTCACTTTTCTTGTTAAAAACATTTGTACAATACAGTAATGCAAGCAACTCTGTTGCGATATTGTTTCAGTTTGCCGACAGCATTACAAGCTTATCTGCTGCAAACAACTTATCTCAGCAGCACTTGCTGCTGTAATAAACAGAATAAATATTAATTTAATTCAGGTTGTAGTCTTTACAGCGTTTAACGCATTAGTTTACATTTCTTTTTATGAACAGCACACTAATTCTATTACATCAGTAGCATGTTTACAACTGCAATTAAGTCATTAACTCCGAAAACCCTGGCAGGCACTTTGAATGCATTAGGCATCATTAAAATGAGCTTAAAGAGTTCCAATAAGGAGGTGTTTTGGGTGGGCAGAGGCAGAAATGGGTGGGATTAGCTGTAAGGAAAATGTTAATGGTTATTGGTAGGCAATGGGCGGGCACATAACCAAACAACACCTACAGACTGTGTCCAGGGCTGGCCGGCCCTAGGATTTGCGGGGCCAGGTGCAGTAATTAAGTGCAAAGCCCCTTAATTTGCATGTGATAATATCACAGGAAGTGACATCAAAGGATGTGACATCACAAGATAATAAACACTACGTATGTAGGCAGGAGCAAAAACATGGTAATCTGAGAGGAGAATTTCCGATAACTACACTAGCAAAGAACAAAAGGTGCCCACCTTTTAAGCCCAACAATTATAATGAAATATTCCAAAGAAAATAAAATCCAAACAGGAGACGCGCGCTTCAATGGCACTTTTATGTGTTCTTGTGGCTAAACGTCTGCATTGGAAACATGACAACCTGGTGTGAAATCCTAGTAGATTTACACTTGATTAAGCACATTTCTTTTTATACTGGCCTCAAAAACACAGTACCAGGGTTGCGGCTTCCCGTTGAAAAAAGTGGGCGGACGCTGTCCACCTGTACTGGAGGGCGGAGCGACCTCTGAACGGGCCCATTGAGATTCAGAGCTCGCCCACGGGCACCTTAAAACGAGATAGCTGCACCTTGAGGAGGCTGGGGTGCAGGATTCACTTACTCCAACAAAAATCAATAAGGACAACTCAATGGTTTGGCAAAGGGAAGTCTGTTTAATGACAAGTACAAGAAACGGGGAAACAAATGGAAATCAGCAGTGTTGCGATCACCTGTCTCGCTTCAACTTCCACAATCTTCATGCAAACATTAACTTTTATAGCAAATTCTCGTCATCATTGACGTATAAAACTCAAAAGTTTGTCATGCAATTCTATTGGTTGGAAAAGGTAACTTAAGTATAGGTGCTAGATCTGTATATCGTAACAAAGCGTGAGGATTGGATCATTCTTATCGGGTGGGAGTCTACGCCCATCCCTCTACATCACTCGTGATAGACGTCACTACAAGTATGACATCTTATTGGTTATACAGCTATAGGACCCTAGATTATTTGGTCCATTGTGATTGGGCGGGTTACACCCCTAGACATAAATCTCCACTTTAATTAGCAGCATGCAGAATGGACACCCAGATGCAGAGTGCCCCAAGTTTCACCCTGCCTCCATTCCATCAATCAGTACCTTTAGGGCTATGTGTCAATTAGTTGGCTGAGGATGGCTTTGAAACTGTAGCTTCTCATCAGGAAAAGTTATGGCATCCTCAGGTCTGGGTGACATCGGATGTTGGTACCTCTTTGCCCTTGACTGGTCACGTGTCTGTTCACCGTGAATCTGCTTCATTTTCCCTCTTTTCGTGTATTTAATTCTTCCATAGCCTCGCCACCTGCCTAGGGCCTCCTTATCACGACCTTCAGTGGCTGGCTGGTATGCTCTTAAGTTGCCGCTCTCCTCGCTTCCTTGAGTTGACCTTGAATTCCCAAGCATTGAGCTGCTTCTTACTGAGTTTCGATTCCGCTCCTTCCTTTGGCTTGGCTTGAATATGAATCTTGGCCTGTTTTGCCCCTTGCAATCTGGGCTTCATTCTGCTTTACAAAATGGAGTCGCATTTGTATAATGTGCTTCATTGAGGTAGACATATGATTGGCGCTTGCAGCTCTATTCTTCTACTAAACATTGCAAGCAGTTCCGTTTACTTTGCTTCTTGCGTTCCAAACCTATTTACACGCGTTAGCTGGTTGAATACTTCCATCTTGCTTCACAGCTACGTTTCCTTATGTCTCTTTATGTATCACCATCGTTTCTTCTTATAAATCCATTACATCATTATTCTTTCCATTTCGTCCTTGTACCTCATCTTTCGATCGTCGTTTATGGTTATCTGTACGTAACGTCTGTCTGGGCTCTTATGTCGTCACCATTTGCCTTCCATTAAGGCTCTGTGTGCCTCTTCGGGGACTGTCTGTAAGTAGTCTTCGTTTCGTGTCAGCTGCTGGTATGGTTGTCTCAATGGATACTGTGCAGCCCTTGGTTGTCTGGTGATAGGTGCTTCAATAGGTATACAAGTCCTTCTGATGGGTACTGGCCAGAGCCCCACTGTGGCTCTCTGTTGGTTTATTTGCTCCTTATACGTCACATACCTTGGCAAGTATGCTTCAGGTACCTCGAAATGTGGGGCTGGGGTGCAGGCCGTTTCTGGGTGCTCCTCTGCACTCCCCCCTCTGGTCGGTTCATCGACCACTTCTGCTTCCTCCTTTGGGTCCGTCTTACTTGGCTCTTCTGTATCTTGTTCATCGTCTTCTGGGTTCGAACACGATGGTGTGAACATATGTTTCTTTGGGGTCCATATCTTTATCACTCCTTTCAAGCTTCCTGCTGCTTTTGCATGTTCGTCTTTGTTCCAGGTCATGAGCTGACATTGTCCATTTGGGCTACAGTTGATCCATTTTCCTTCATATTTTCTTTGTTTTCTGGGATACGCAAACTTTGTTCCGTTCGGCGCAAATTCGCTGGGCTTCACAAGGGCTCTTATTTCTTCATCGGACAGGTCTCTGGGCTTCCATCCTGGTTCGACATTGACCATGATCTTCATCCCTATGGCTTTCTTCGCAGTTTTCTGGCACTGTGTGATGATTATTTTGATAACACAGACTCCTAGTAGTATCATTAGCACTAGGGCTCCCAGAAACTTGAATATGTCTGGCATCCATTGTGGGACCCATGAGAATAATGCTCTGAACCAGCTGTCATCATCTACTTCATCAGTTTCATCATTCAGCCAAGTTCTTTGTGGCTAACCATACTAGATCCTCCACCTTATAATCTGGAGCGTCACATCTTTTGCTATCTGCACATTTCTTCTGAGACTCTTTGGCCAAGGGCACTTGTTCTCGTGCTTTATTTTCAGCTATGGTAATCTTTTCATGCAGAGATTTCACAGCTGGCATCTCTAATGGTTCTGGTGGGTCAAAGGTCGAAGTACGTGGATGCCGGCCGTGCAAGGTGTAGAATGGACTAAGCCCAGTGGAAGCATGAACATAGTTGTTGTATGCGTATTCTGCTATCCATAAAATATTTAACCAGGTGTCCTCGAGTTGATGTAGCATACATCTCAGGTACTGTTCCAATGTTTGATTAGTTCTCTCGGTTTGTCCGTCAGTCTGGGGATGATGGCTGGTGGACATGCGCACATCTATTCTCGCCAACTCGCAACATCTTCTCCAGAATTTAGAGACAAATTGGCTTCCCCGATCTGAAACCACTATTGAAGGGAAGACATGCAGTTTTACTATGTTCTCCAAAAAGGTTTTTGCCAAAACTGATGCTGTAGGTAATCCCTTTAATGCAACAAAATGCGCCATCTTGGAAAACAAGTCCACCACCACCAAGATGGTGTCAAACCCGTCACAATTAGGTAAGTCTGTGATGAAGTCCATTGAAATAGTATGCCAAGGGGCAGGTAGTACACTCAATGGTTGGAGAAGGCCAGCAGGTTTTCTTTTCAGAATTTTATTTTGGGTGCAGTTACCACATGTTTTCAAGAAATTAATGACATCCTTACGCCAAGTGGGCCACCAATACAATCTCTTCACCTTTTCTAAGGTTTTAGAGATTCCCGGATGACCTTCCATTAAGGCTCCATGGTAATTTGCAACCACTAACGCTTGCAGTTTGGATGTGGGCAAGTACAATCGTTCCTGATAAAAAGGTAGCCCATCTCGTACTGAAAAACATTCTCCTTTTAACACCCATTTCATCAATTCCTCCTCAGAGATGCTCGTCTTTATCTCGTTTCTCAGTTCCTCAAAAGTTGAATCTGTAGTATCCATGATTCCTAGTACCTTCTCCCCGGAAATTATCTCCACAGGATTCATAGGCACATAAGCTTCCTCACCTTTCCCTACGCGGGAGAGGGCATCCGCCTTCCCATTTCGCACACCTGGTCTGAATGTAATGACAAAGTCATATTCTGCAAAGAAGAGGGCCCATCGTAACTGTCCAGAGGATTGTGCCTTCGCAGAGCGTAGATATTGCAAGTTTCGATGGTCGGTGAAGATGGTTACCCTGTGTCTTGCTCCTAGTAAGTGATGCCTCCACTCTTTGAGCGCACACTTTATGGCCAACAACTCTTTGTCAGTAATGGTGGAGTTCAATTCCGCTGAGCAGAACTTTTCAGACCAAAAGGCCACTAGATGCAACTCCTGGGTATCGGGATCTCGTTGAGACAACACAGCTCCCATGGCAACATTTGAGGCATCCGTCTCAACCACAAAAGGAAGGTTGGGTCGTGGATGTTGGAGTACAGGTGCAAATGTAAATCGCTTTTAGTTTCTTGAAGGCCTCATCTGCCTCTTTGGTCCACTCAAACTTTCTATTTTTTCTGAGCAATGATGTGATGGGGTGCACCAAGTGAGAGAAGTCGGAAACAAATCACCGGTAAAAATCTGCAAAACCAAGAAAACTTTGAATTCCTTTGATAGAAGTGGGCGCTGGCCAGGTAAGAATGGCATCGACCTTCCTGTTATCCATCTTGATTCCGTGTGCAGACAGGACAAAAACTCCACTTCAGAAACATGGAATTGACATTTCTCAAATTTGACATACAGGGAGTTGTTCTTGAGAATTTGTAGTGCAGAAGTCACATGCCTCACATGGTCAGAAGGGTTGGCTTAAAAAATTAAAATGTCGTTGACATAGACAACAACACAGATGTCCAACAATTCCCTAAAGATGTCATTCATGAAGGCCTGAAAAGCTGGCGGAGCATTGCAAAGCCCGAAGGGCATTACTTGGTACTCAAAGAGCCCAAACCGCGTTCGAAAAGCGGTTTTCCACTCGTCTCCCTTCTTGATTCGAATAAGATGATAGGCTCCTCTAAGGTCGAGCTTGGTAAATATTCGTGCCTGTTTCACCTGATCCAGCAAAGTCGAGATGAGTGGAAGAGGATAACGATTCTTTACCGTGATGTGATTCAATGCTCGATAATCAATGCAGGTTCTCCCTTCCTTTTTGGACACAAAAAAGAGTGGAGAGGCCGCCGGGGACTTGGATGGCCTGATGAACCCATTAGCCAGGTACTGATCCAAATAAGACCTCAGATGGACATTTTCTTTTTCGGTGACAGCATAAATTCTGCTGCACGGAAGCTGAGCTCCAGGAGTGATATCAATTTGACAATCATACGGTCTGTGGGGGGGCAAAACTTCAGCTTGTTTTTCTTCCTGACCCGACACCAATGGAGTGCCATTCACTCCGGAGACGTTCTCGGGTTCTAATTTTTCCCTTAAAGAGAGTCCCAATTTGCTTGCCAGGTGAAGATCCATGTAGTTACCAATTGCCCCACAATCTATGTATGCAGTTAGTGCATGCCGCTTAGTGGGAGCTTCTGGATTAAAAAGGACTATAGGAAACACAAAGTGTGAGGTCACTGCAACCTTTTCCATGCTCGACAAGCTGACCTCTAGACTTGTCGGGCACTGGAGTTTTCCACCGTCTGGTTCTTCTTGTCCTGGTTAACACCTCCCAAAGGTTTCTTAGCTGGTTTGACTGGACAATCTCTCAAAAAGTGACCGGCCTTGCCACAATATAAGCATAACTGTAGTTGACGCCTTTTCTTTCTCTCGGCTTGGGAAATCGGACCTCAAATTCCGCCCAACTGCATGGGTTCAGGATGAATATCTGATCCAGTTTTCAACGGGGGTTCTCTTGAGCGAACCACAAAAGCTAGGTTGTCTTGACGAGCTCGATCTGTTCTTCGGTCCTGTAAACGATGATCCAATTGGATAGTTAGGTCGATGAATTCCTTGATATCTTCAGGCGGGTTCACGACTTGGGCCAACACATCTTTCAACTCACTTTGCAACCCACGGTAAAATAATGTTCTTTTTTCTGTGGGCCAATTACTTTCTGCTACCAACCTATTAAAGGTAGCCAGATATGCAAGTAGCTCCTGACTGCCCTGCTTGAGGGACAGCAATTCATTGTCCAACTCCTGACCTTGCGCGTGACGAGCAAATAGTTTTTCTAACTCTCGTTGGAATTCTGCGAAATTCTGCAGCACCGGATCATCCCCATTTACCAGGGGAATTGACCAATCTGCTGCACAACCACCCAAATAAGACAACACAAATGCAACCTTAGATTGGTCATTGGGGAAAGACTCCTGGTCTGCACAAAAATGCAATCTGCACTGATTTAAAAATACTGCAAATCTTTTGGGATCCCCCGTAAAACGCTCCAGGGGGTGCCAAGGGAATATTTCCAGGAACAATGATGTGGTGATGAGGAAGAGGAAGCCTGGGGAATTCCTTGGGGTAAGGGTATCTGTCCAGCTTGGTTCTGTAACAGCTGGCGAGCCATTTCTTCTGTTCCCTCTCTGTTCACTCCTAATTCCCTTCTAAGAGCACTGGTTTCAGATCGAGCTGCATGAACTTCGGACCTTAGCTCACCCAGAAGTTGGGTTAACTGATCTGCCTCAGGAGTTCCCATAGTGTTCAGGCAGAGCACTTTTCCGCACGGCTTCGCGTTCTGTAACGCTTACCTTAACTCTACGGGAACACTACTCCTGATGACCACCACTATTTCTTCTCAGAGTGCGTTGCTCTCTCTCTCCCTCTCTCTATAGTAGTACTCTAATTCTTCCTTTTAACCAGAAAATCTGTGGACAATATTGGGAGCTTGTCAACAGGATATTCTTACAAATTAAAGTGAATGAACTAGTTGCTAAACCCGCCCACCTATGCAATTTCTCCCTGCTCACCTCAGCTTAGATTAAAATGGGCTCTCCATCCTGCTTCTGCTCAGGGGCGCATGTCCTGAAGAGGGGAACAGTTACTTGCATGGGAAGGAGTGGGGCTTTCTTAGGAAAAGGGAGTGCAATGAAGACTGCCTAAATAGAATGGGCAAGGAAAATTTTCCACACCTTACCAATGAACACTGCAGCAGGAATACAACAAACTAACCCTAAATACCTAAAAGATGTGAGGAAAACTATTGAGTGGACAATTCATATATCTGTATATTTATACGCTATGAAAACCCTCCTAATAGAGCTATTCAATAAGGAGATAACTACTAACTTTCATTTCTCACAATAAAGGCACAATGCGTAATTGGAACGAGGAGACAATGCCTTTTTTTATGCTAACAAGTTATCAATCTGTGCAAATGTAGCCTTGAATTAAGTGACAAAAAATGAACGTGACAAAAATCGGTGCCTCCTATTTTCCACGGTCGGAACCCCTTCACAAGCCACAGAACAGTGATACAGTTGCAGGGAAATGCGCGGCAAACTCACTACACAAGTTCTGAAGGGAAAACAATATCTGCACGCTCGCTAAAGCCAAAATTAACACCATGAAACAATGTATAACGTGTGCGATACTTGCGGTCAGTTGGAGATGACAGGAAACCTCTCCCAACTAATTCACTCATAGAAGCGCCAATTCTTGACAGAAAAACCCGCGCCGCATTAAGGACAGGAATAGGACTGGAAACGGGGCGTTGGCAGAAGGGAAACAAGAAAACAACAGAACGCTGCTATTCAGGGAAATTCTAGGAATGCAAGGACTGTGAAGTTTTAGTCAGGCGTTGACCAGCGGTAAGCGTCCGCTTTGACAGCTGAAGACGCGAAGCGCAGGACAACAAAGGGGAGGGGCTTAAATACACTCAGAACTCCAACTACTAGCCCACGCTGCAGATTTCAGGGATGACCGCCTGGCGGCCATGTTGTGTGATGAGGAAATGCCAAAGTCTTACCAGCCCACAAGGTACCTTTGCCCTTAGCCCAGGAATGGTAAGCTGCCAACCAAGACTTCTTGGGGGAATTCTTACAAGGAACCCCAGTGGTCATGACACATAGGTATTCTTGGTCTGAATAGAAACTCGTCAGGGGTTCTCATAGTTCTATCTGCTAGGCCTGGCAACCCTGCCATGAGCACGTGTATGCCATATGCAAAGACTTCCGGTTCTAGTGGTATAGCTCTCATGGCTATACGTCCGGAGTACGCTCTGATCATTTCGCACACGTTAGAATAATGCTTTCCTGGAGTGGAGCATACTATGCCCTCCTCTGTGAACAATATAGTCATATTCAACTTTGTCATTAAGTCTTGACCCAAAATATTTACTGGGGTCTAGCGTGAATATAATAAAGGTACATTCATTTCGCACTCTCCTACGGAGACTGGGAGATTATCCGTAGAGGGAACTCGACTATGAGCTCCTGTAAAACTCTGAGTATCTATGGCCTGACCAGACAAGGAAAACTTGCCTTCTCGTATGCACGAGCGTGTTGCACCCGTGTCAACTAAGAAGGAATATTCTTTCCCCCCCCTATGACGACATTCACCCTTGGTTCCCCGTTAGGGTCTGGTGTCACTGATAGGATAGAGCACATCAGAGTTCCCAGTGAGCTGTCCAAGTTCATATATAAGTTTGGCCCACTATATACTTGTGGATTTTCTCCATTCTCAGGGTTGCCTCGCCTCGCGGAGCTTGCTCCCTGAGACATATGCTGTGGTGCCTGTTGGGCTTGCCCTTGTGGCAGGTGCCCCACGTTCGGGGGTTGAACCCCTTGCTGTGCACTTTGCTGCAAGCCTGGTGCTGGCTGCTGCACTGTGTAATTCTGTGTGCCGCCCTGTTGGGAGTTTGCAAGCGGATTCACCGTACTTGCTCCCATTCCTTGACCATTTTGCCACGTGCCTTGGCTTCTGCATGATCGCGCCACATGCCCTGTCATACCACAGAGCCAACATACTGGTGGTGGTTGGGCTATCTGTCCATTTGAGATATCTGGGCCATCCATCTGCACGTATCGAAAGTCTCCTTGGTTATTCTGGAAGCCTCCCTGATTACTTTGCCATCCTCTTGCTCTGAATCCCCTTCCCCTCGAGTAAAATTCTGCGTTACCCTGGTTCTGTTGTGGGTTAGCCACCTGTTGCCCGTTCGGTCCAGCTGGGCTTGTCAGAATAGCTCCTTCAAGAGCATACTTTGAGAGTTTCTTTTGCACCAGCTTCGCTTCCTTAGAGTTGCCTCCTTTTTCTGATTCTTTTCTTGCAACAATCTACAGTAATGTGCAATTGTCAACTGTATTTCAGCCCAAGGTTTAGCCTCTGCTCCTACCAATTTCTTGAGCTGTTTCTGCACTGGTTCTGGTAACCCTTGGCACAATATATGGTAGAATACAGGGATGGATTTTGTCCAACATTCATGCGTTTCGAGCACCCACGCGTCTTGAAAATTCTGGATATAAAGCAACGGATCTTCTGACTCCTTCATTTTTCGAGTCATTATAGCTCCCATATCGGAAGTGTCTGGATACAGTACTCTTAGCGCTTTCCATACTGCTGCTCTGCAATTGTTGAATGGCGCTCCGTCGTGGGCAGTGTTAATTACAGTAACACCAGGGTACCCAGCCCGTGCCCACACATCGTCTGCTCTCTCGCCGGGTATGGCGATTAGGAGACCTTATAGCTAACGTGACACCCCCTGTCAACTTTTCCAACTCATGTATCCACTTCCCAGCTCCCGACTTCAGCATTGGAAGCTTATTTTTTAGGTTCTCTCGATCCATGTGTGGCCATGGAATATATTGCAGTCTAGCTCCTCCCTTCTCTAAAAGCGGGAATTGGAACGCGCAATCTTCCTTCTCTTTCCCCATAGCTCTTCCCTCTATCGCCGGGATACCATTCCTGCATCGCCAACTACTTGGCAATGTCCTTAATCTGTCTACATAGGCGGGTGCTGACACCCCCCTCTGACCATGGGGTGTTCTTTCGTATCGGTCTGACTGTGATGTAGATACTGATGCCCTTAGTGCGGACTCGCTAGCGTCTGACCATCGCACCCCTTTGTCCCTTGGGAGCCGGTTTTCGCGTCGTCTCCCTTCTTCATTTGTCTCGTGCTCCGTATCATCACCGGAGTTGGACATCGATCGTTCCCAATTCACGCAACTTCTCGCGTCATCAGTTTTACTGATTTCTAGTCCGTCCAAAGACAGTCTTTTGCTCCCACTACTTCGAGTGATATCCTCAGTGTCATACAGCTGAGTGCTCTCCATGCGCTCGTCTTCCCCCTCTCCTTGAGATATTCGTTCTAACCCCATCTCATCATATATCTTATCGATCGTTTCTCCGATGCTTCTGGTGTCGAAGTCCTCTTCGATATTGGCCCCATCTGTGCCTGACACTGACTCGTTGGCAGGGAAGAATTCTTCAATGTCTTCCCATTCTACAACAGGACTGGGTTTTTTTAACTTCCTGCTCCAGATATTCGAGATCGCGTGCCCTCTGTCTACGCTTACGTTCAATATCATCGTCGAATTCTTTGCGCTTCCTCGCTTCTTCTCTGACCTTATCTTCTTCCCTTCTCCTCATTTCTACGTTCATCCGCCCTTTGATTTTCCTCATCTTTTCGCCTCTTTATCCTTTTCTCACGTACTCTTTGCTCTTCTTCCAACCTTTTTTGCTCCTGTCTATACTGGTCATAGGCTTCCTTCTGTTTGCGATTGAGCTGTTTTTCTTGCTCTTCGCTATATAGCTGTTCTCGCCTCAGCCTATCTCTCCTTTTTATCCTTTCGTCCCTTATTTCCTTATCCCTTTCTTTCTCCCTTCCTCATGTTTCATCAGACCTCTCTCTCAGTCTCACATCATCACTTCCCTTGCCATCAAGTTTCAACAATATCTGTCCTCCCATCCATTCGTCTTTTGCGAATGCTATCTCATCAGCTCTATCTTTATTTCCTTTCCATCCCGTTCCCTCTCTCTCTATATTGAGGGGTACACTTGTCTGTGCCTGATCCTTTCATCATCTCGTCTCTCCTTATCCCTCGGGACTGTGGAGGTAATATCAATTTCCTGCTCCTTCTCTTTGATTTCGTCACTATTGTACATAGGTGACTCATATGCAGGGTCACTATATCCCGTAGATGCCTTTAGCTGTCTTAGCGGGTAGAGTCCCTCTGACTTACTTCCCTCTATTTCTGGCTCAGGCGGGGCCGGTGGCACGTTAGGCGTCTCACCCCCCTCCGTGCATACGTTTAATATCCAGTCTGCGGGAGGCTCTTCCTCCTTTGGCTGTTCGAACATTTTCCACAGTTCTAGAACAGCAAGACGTTTGTCTAGTTTTTTGCCCGTATATGTGGCATGTAAATAAGTCGTCATATGTTGTAAAACGGCCTTAGATAAAGACCCGTTCTGTGGCCTCAGCATAAACATTTTGTGGGCGGTACCCTTAACCCACTCTGCACTATACTTCTTAAGCTTGGGTGCATGTTTGGGCAATTGCTTGCATAGATGGGTGAGTGGAGTTATCTCTTCCATGCTTGTACTCGGGTTCTAGCAATATTTTTCATGCACTTTCACCACTCCCGGCAGTATGAGCGAGCACCAATACCGCAAGCTCCAATCCAATCTTTTCTTGTCAAATTTTATACCTGTCAGGACTGGAGCAGGTGTGGGGGTAAATGCACTCATGGTGTGCACTAAGGGTGGAAAAGGAGCCAGAAAGCATTCCACCAGGTATTCCAGGCGTGTTCTCCATCCCTTCTGTAGGACCGTGGCCCAGGGATGGAGAACAGCCCGGAAACTACACTTCCCAGCAGGCCATCCACCAGCAGAACCTGCGCGAGGGAAGACCGCCACGCCCCCGACCGCGCCCGCACGAATGCGCATGCGCGAGCTGCGCCCGAGTGACGCCGCTCGCAATACTGACCGGCGAACTGGAAGGACGTGTTTCTGAAGAGCTCCGGAGGCAAGCTCACGCGGGGCGTTTCCGCCCAACGCCTGCAAGACCCCAGGCCCCGCGTACAAAACAAGAGATAAGTGTGTTACTTACCTAGCGCTGACAGCCCGTAGCATTCGAGGGGGCCACATAACAGGAGCGGTTCCTACTCCGGCCAGCCCGCGCTTAGCAGGAAGCGGGAACTCACTAGGAGGGGACGCTAGATGTCATAACATCATTAACCCTGCATGAGACTGAAACTAACCATGCCCGCTTATGTGTAGACTATAGTCGCGTGGATCCGGAGCGGCTGTTCCGCCACGCGGATAACTTCTAGCCCAGAAATCAGTCGCACATGCATTCCGCACCTTTATTGACTCGATTCTTGCTTATTGCAGAGACAGGAGAAAACCAGAGAAGATCGTGGCCAACCAACACGAAAAGGGCCAGGAAAAGCCACAGACTTCTGGCAAAAACGAAGCTAAGTGCTTTTAGGTTATTTCTGGGGGAATCGCAATTGTAGCTGCATGCACTGAATGCAGTGTTAAATCCTCGCATGCAGTAATGTGGGGAGAACAAGTCGTGCATGAGTTAATGTATGATTTCTAGCAAGGCAAATACTTGTGACCTGTATTATTTGTGAAGTCTGAGAACTACTGGTGAGGGCTCCAGCACAAAAGCCCAGGGTGATTAAAGACACACACACTGTAAAAGAGTGAGTGAAGGGTGCGAGTGTGAAAGGGCGGAGTATTCTTGGAACCGGAGCCGAGGAGCATGTGACCCTGCTATCCCCTCTTCCCATCCACTACCTCTACCTATTCCTTTTACCGGTGTTCCTAACTTCCCGTACCCATCCATCCTACGGACCCTAACCCTCTTTCCCCGAAGGGTCAAGGTGGCCTGTGCTGTCAATTCCCAGGTGCTGAGACCTAACGGGGAGGGAGGTGTTTTTGCTGCGTTTGTGCTGCCTCTGCGCCAAGAAGAAGCAAGCTCTGACAGAATTGCGAGCCCAAGTATTGGTCTGGTGCCCAGGCAGCACAACCATGGCGGATGTGGTAACCCTACTCCAAGAGCTAAAGTCAGAATTGGCGGCAACCAGGCAGGATTATCAGATCTTGGCAGGACAGGTGCATACGTTGACTGTGCAAAATCAGGCCCAGGCCACTCCCTTACCTAGAGCACCCCCGCCAGTCCCAGTCCAGGTACAGGTAGCTACAGAACCATCCTTACCTCTAGCAGCCCCGGAGCGATACCATGGAGATCCGCAAAACTTTAATCAGTTCATCATGCAATGTCAACTGCATTTTCTGACTAAGCCTGCTGTGTTCCGGACCGCCCAGGCCCGAACTGCATTTGTAATTTCCTACCTCTCCGGGGATGCCGCATCATGGGCCACACCGTTAGTCCACAAGGATGATGCCTTGCTCTACAGTTGGGACATATTCCTTGAGGAGTTTGGCAAGATATTCAACCGTAGGGCTGCGTCCTTACTGAAGGATAGGGAACTGCTAACCCTGAAACAAGGAAGCAAAGACTTGGTCACTTACGTTACCGCATTTAATCGGCTGGCTATGGAAACCGATTGGCCACAGGAGAAGAGGATGGCCCTGTTCTATCAGGGGCTCAGGGAGGAGCTCAAAGATTTGGTAGCTCAAGTGGACCCCCAACCTGGGGATTGCTCAACCATGATAGATCTTGTTCTTAGGCTAGGCCAAAGGCAAAGTGAACGGAGACAGGATCGGCGTCGCTGGGAGAACAAACCAGTAACGAGGTTGGATCAGCAGAAAACCACCAGGGTATCAGAGAAGGGGGCCGATGAACCCATGCAAATAGGTTCCGTACGGGTGCCATTGTCCAAGGAAGAGAAGGAGAAGAGGAGAAAGGACAAGCTATGTCTTTATTGCGGTAAAGCAGGACACTTCGTACGGGAATGTCCCAACAAGCCACCAAAGGGAGGGACGTCGGGAAACGCGATAGCTCGCCCGTGAGGGTGGCAGGAGCGAGCGAAGCTAAAAACACCCCATATATGTTGGCAAATGTACACACGAATCAGACTACCCATGTAACTTTAGTAGGCAGTTTACAATGGCAAGGAAAAAGTGTTCCTGTAACCTTGATGGTGGATTCTGGTGCCACAGGAAACTTTGTAGATGTCCAAATGGCTAGGAAATTGGGTCTTCCGGTAACCATGAAGACAGTACCAGAAGAGGTGAAATCTGTGGACGGTTCGCCCCTGATTTCTGGACCCGTCACGCAGCAGACAGAACCTTTGCTTTTGGAGGTTAATTCCACACATCAGGAGATCCTCAGTTTCGATGTAATCGCGGCTCCACAGTTTGGCTTTATTTTAGGGCTCACCTGGTTGCGTCTTCACAACCCAATCATCGATTGGAGTATGGGGACAGTCCAGCTGGAATCTAGCTGTTGCCAAGTTCACTGCCAAAAGACCCCGCCAAAACCCCTAGCACTTTACGTGGGAAGTAGTGCGATCGCAGGCTTGCCAACCGAGTACGAGGAGTACAGGGATGTTTTTAGCAAGGTGGCAGCCGAAACTCTGCCCCCGCACCGACCTTTTGACTGCCGGATTGATTTAGAAGCAGGAGCAGTGCTACCCTGTAGTCGTATATACGCTCTCACCTAAGCCGAAAACAAGTATCTGAAGGACTACATAGAATCCAATCTGGCAAATGGTTTCATTAGACACTCAACGTCCCCTGTTTCTTCTCCCCTATTCTTCGTTCCAAAAAAGACCAGAGACCTGAGAACTTGTATAGACTATAGGGCCATCAATAAGATAACCATTAAAAACCGTTACCCTTTGCCCCTGATACCGGTGCTGTTGGACCAGGTACGTGGATCCACCGTGTATACAAAGCTGGACCTCAGGGGCGCCTATCATCTAGTAAGAGTACGCCAAGGGGACGAATGGAAAACGGCCTTTCGGACCAAGTTTGGCCTCTATGAGTACCAGGTCATGCCGTTCGGACTGTGCAATGCTCCGGCAGCATTCCAACATTTCCTTGATGAAGTGTTACGTGGGTATTTGGATGTATTCGCAATAGTTTATATCGACGACATCTTGATATACTCTCAGAACTTAGAAGAACATCGAAAACACGTCAGAGCGGTTCTGCAAAGGCTACGCGAACACCATCTGTATGCTAAGCTCGAGAAATGTGAATTCCATCAGACCACAGTCGAGTTCCTTGGATTCGTTCTGTCACCACAAGGGGTCACCATGGACAAGAAGAAGGTGCAGACCATCATGGATTGGCCATCCCCAAAATCGGTCAAGGACATCCAATCCGTTCTTGGCTTTGCCAACTTCTACCGTCGTTTCATAAATGGCTTCGCAAAGAAAGTGCAACCCATTACCAGGCTTCTACGAAAAGGAGTGCCGTTTTTGTGGGATAAAAACGCCGAAGCAGGCTTTGAGGCTCTAAAGAGAGCGTTTGTCACCGCCCCAGTATTACAGCATCCAGATCCAGCTAAACCATATATTATCGAAACCGATGCTTCCAGTTATGCTGTTGGGGCGATTCTTTCTCAAAGGGACGCAAATGGACAACTACATCCAGTCGCTTATTACTCCCGAATGCTTTTACCAGCGGAGCAGAATTACGTAATAGCCGACAAGGAGTTGTTAGCGATCAAGACAGCATTTGATGAGTGGCGTCACTACCTTCTGGGGGCCCAGCACACGGTGGCCATTTACACTGACCATCGTAATTTACAATTTTTAAAATCGGCAAAGGCCCTCAGTCCCAGGCAATTAAGATGGGCAACGCAGTTTTCGGAATACGACTTTGTGGTGACCTATCGTCCTGGAGCAGAAAATCGGAAGGCAGATATACTCTCACGATACCCAGAACCAAGCCTTGACTCTTTGGAATCAAGAAAAGAGGAACCCAGGCCTATAGTGGACCCAGGCCGCTTCATAGGGAGTGTAACAGTAGATACCATGTTTGACAACATTAGGACAGCAATGTCAGCTCAGGAATTGGCTCGATGGGCGATGCAAGGTAAGGACCAGTCCGTAAAGGATGGATTACCATTTTATAAAACAGCGTTATTTTTACCCACACCGCCGCTTCGTCAACAAGCAATTCAATGGTGTCACGATTCCCCGTTTGTAGGCCACCCAGGAAACGCAAAAACCATCGAACTGGTGAGACGTCACTTTTGGTGGCCAACCGTGTGCAAAGATGTTCGGCAGTACGTAACAGAATGTGAAGTGTGTCTGAGAAACAAAGCCGACCATCGAAAACCAGCTGGACACTTACAACCTTTACCTACGCCGCCTACTCCATGGCACACCGTGTCAATGGATTTAATAGTGGAACTACCCCAGAGTCAAGGATTCACAGCAATATTTGTTATAGTAGATTACCTTACCAAAATGGCGCATTTTATACCCTGCAAAGGAACCCCATCAGCCAGTACTCTAGCAAGCTTGTTTGCACAACATGTAATCCGTCTACATGGATTACCTTATAACATCATCTCTGATCGGGGACCACAGTTCATATCAAGATTCTGGCAGGCATTCTGCAAGTCAGTGGGAATTGACATACGCTTATCCACTAGCTATCATCCAGAGACCGACGGTCAAACGGAGAGGCTGAACCAGACTCTGGAACAATACCTCAGATGCCTCACCCTGGGAAAAGAAGAGAATTGGGCAGATGTCATTTGGCTTGCAGAACTCGCCTACAATAATGGAATACATTCCTCTACCAAGACAACACCCTTTTATAGCCTGTATGGCTACCATCCCCGGTTTCAACCAGTACCTCAAGATCGAATACCTGAAGTACCAGCAGCAGTAGAAAAACGAAAAAAACTAGAAGACATCTGGCAATCAGTTCAACGCAATCTGATTGCGGCCAAGCAGGCTTACAAGCATCAGGCTGACAAGAAAAGACGAATCGGTCCCCTGTATCAAGTTGGGGATAAGGTGTGGCTGTCTACGCGGAATCTTCATCTGCAAGGGTCACGCAAGTTCATGCCTCGTTTCATAGGGCCATTCCCAGTAGAAGCTCTAATAGGCCCAGTTGCAGTGAAATTAACTCTGCCCCCACACATGAAGATACACCCTGTGTTCCATATTGCCTTGGTGAAACCAGCCCCTGCCTTGATAAGAACTAAACGACCTCCACCCCTTCTTGTAGGGGGTCATCCCGAATTTGAAGTCAAAAATATTCTAGACTCTAGTATCAGACACAAGAAATTATGTTATTTGGTGGACTGGGTAGGGTATGGCCCCAAGGAAAGGTCCTGGGAACCCGCAGAGAACATCCATGCTCCTCGACTCCTCCAGCGGTTTCATCTGAACAATCCCCTTAAACCAGGGCCTGAAGGAGGGAGGGGGAGTACTGTCAGGACTGGAGCAGGTGTGGGGGTAAATGCACTCATGGTGTGCACTAAGGGTGGAAAAGGAGCCAGAAAGCATTCCACCAGGTATTCCAGGCGTGTTCTCCATCCCTTCTGTAGGACCGTGGCCCAGGGATGGAGAACAGCCCGGAAACTACACTTCCCAGCAGGCCATCCACCAGCAGAACCTGCGCGAGGGAAGACCGCCACGCCCCCGACCGCGCCCGCACGAATGCGCATGCGCGAGCTGCGCTCGAGTGACGCCGCTCGCAATACTGACCGGCGAACTGGAAGGACGTGTTTCTGAAGAGCTCCGGAGGCAAGCTCACGCGGGGCGTTTCCGCCCAACGCCTGCAAGACCCCAGGCCCCGCGTACAAAACAAGAGATAAGTGTGTTACTTACCTAGCGCTGACAGCCCGTAGCATTCGAGGGAGCCACGTAACAGGAGCGGTTCCTACTCCGGCCAGCCCGCGCTTAGCAGGAAGCGGGAACTCACTAGGAGGGGACGCTAGATGTCATAACATCATTAACCCTGCATGAGACTGAAACTAACCATGCCCGCTTATGTGTAGACTATAGTCGCGTGGATCCGGAGCGGCTGTTCCGCCACGCGGATAACTTCTAGCCCAGAAATCAGTCGCACATGCATTCCGCACCTTTATTGACTCGATTCTTGCTTATTGCAGAGACAGGAGAAAACCAGAGAAGATCGTGGCCAACCAACACGAAAAGGGCCAGGAAAAGCCACAGACTTCTGGCAAAAACGAAGCTAAGTGCTTTTAGGTTATTTCTGGGGGAATCGCAATTGTAGCTGCATGCACTGAATGCAGTGTTAAATCCTCGCATGCAGTAATGTGGGGAGAACAAGTCGTGCATGAGTTAATGTACGATTTCTAGCAAGGCAAATACTTGTGACCTGTATTATTTGTGAAGTCTGAGAACTACTGGTGAGGGCTCCAGCACAAAAGCCCAGGGTGATTAAAGACACACACACTGTAAAAGAGTGAGTGAAGGGTGCGAGTGTGAAAGGGCGGAGTATTCTTGGAACCGGAGCCGAGGAGCATGTGACCCTGCTATCCCCTCTTCCCATCCACTACCTCTACCTATTCCTTTTACCGGTGTTCCTAACTTCCCGTACCCATCCATCCTACGGACCCTAACCCTCTTTCCCCGAAGGGTCAAGGTGGCCTGTGCTGTCAATTCCCAGGTGCTGAGACCTAACGGGGAGGGAGGTGTTTTTGCTGCGTTTGTGCTGCCTCTGCGCCAAGAAGAAGCAAGCTCTGACAATACCATTAATCTACTTCAAGAACATAAATTTGTGTGCGATTCCCTCTCAGCTTCGGAATCGCGTAAAACCCAACTTTTTTTTACACAATCAATGATTTACACAATTCTTCATATGTGACATACAACAGAACACGTACAATAGACATTTGACAGACTAGACAGACACCAGCTGGACACATATCTCTGCCTTCCAATCAATACCCCGACATGGACTTTAAACGAACTCCTTTTATGATGTCTTTAATAGTCATAGTAGCCTAATTTTTCCCTATTATGTGGGACTATGAGTTCACGTTTCTTCTGACCGCTATATTAAAGCGCAGGAACAAGGCGAATCCTCTTACTTTTTATTTCAGGTGTCCTTCCTGGTATGCTCTCTTTTCTCTCGGGTGCCCCTCCCGGTAACCACTATTTTCTCTCGGGTGTCGTCCCGGTAACCACTATTTTTCTTGGGTGTCCTCCTGGTAACCACTATTTTCTCTCTTATGCTCGAGTCATTATCCCTATATGTATATATATATATATATATATACACATATATATATATATATATATATACACACACACACACAGTCTTCTCTACTTCCTGACTATTTTATTTTATTTTTTTTCTTTTTCTTTCGCCTCCCTCCGTTACCTTTTCCCTTACTTGTTCTAATACCTAACAGAACATTTGCCAAAATGTTGAATTTATTGTTTCACTCACCGCTCGCATCTTGCCTCTCTGGATCCTCGGGCTCGCGGCCCCTCTTTTACGCCTCCTTCAGCCTTTTTGTCTGATCGGCTGCCCGTAGGAATGAGAAGGGTTAATGCTCTGTAAGGCAGGTTCCTTTAGACCCACTGCAGTTTTATGGGTTTATACTATCATTATCCACGGGAAGCTTCTCTGTCTACTTCGGCCGAATTGCGAAGGACTCGTGATATTGCCGAAGACCCAGAGTTGCTTTGTGTCGACGGGTCAATATGTGTCTTAGTAATAAATAATTAATCAATAGTTGATGGTCACAACCGTCCTCTGCTACCAGGTGTACTGGAGGGCGGAGCGACCTCTGAACGGGCCCATTGAGATTCAGAGCTTGCCCTCCAGCACCTTAAAACGAGATAGCTGCACCTTGAGGAGGATGGGGTGCAGGATTCACTTACTCCAACACAAATCAATAAGGACAACTCAATGGTTTGGCAAAGGGAAGTCCGTTTAATGACAAGTACAAGAAATGGGGAAACAAATGGAAATCAGCAGTGTTGCGATCGCCTGTCTCGCTTCAACTTCCACATTCTTCATGCAAACATTAACTTTTATAGCAAATTCTCGTCATCATTGACGTATAAAACTCAAAAGTTTGTCATGCAATTCAATTGGTTGGAAAAGGTAACTTAAGTATAGGTGCTATATCTGTATATCATAACAAAGCGTGAGGATTGGATAATTCTTATTTGGTGGGCGTCTAAGCCCATCCCTCTACATCACTCGTGATAGACGTCACTACAAATACGACGTCTTATTGGTTATACAGCTATAGGACCCTAGATTATTTGGTCCATTGTGATTGGGCGGGTTACAACCCTAGACATAAATCTCCACTGTAATTAGCATCATGCAGAATGGACACCCAGATGCGGAGTGCCCAAGTTTCACCCTGCCTCCCTTCCATCAATCAGTAACTTTAGGGCTATGTGTCAATTAGTTGGCTGAGGTTGGCCTCGAAACTGTAGCTTCTTATCAGGAAAAGTTATGGCATCCTCGGGTTCTGGGTGACATCAGACGTTGGTACCTCTTTGCCCTTGACTGGTCACGTGTCTGTTCACCGTGAATCTGCTTCATTTTCCCTCTTTTCGTGTATTTAATTCTTCCATAGCCTCACACCAGCCTGGGGCCTCCTTATCACGACCTTCACGACCTTCACTGGCTGGCTGGTATGCTCTTGAGTTTCGTTTCTCCGGAGTTGCCGCTCTCCTCACTTCCTGGAGTTGACCTTGAATTCCCAACCATTGAGCTGCTTCTTACTGAGTTTCGATTCCGCTCCTTCCTTTGGCTTGGCTTGAATATGAATCTTGGCCTGTTTTGCCCCTTGCAATCTGGGCTTCATTCTGCTTTACAAAATGGAGTCGCACTTGTATAATGTGCTTCATTGAGGTAGATATATGATTGGCGCTTGCGGCTCTATTCTTCTACTAAGCATTGCAAGCAGTTCCGTTTACTTTGCTTAATGCGTTCCAAACCTATTTACACACGTTTGCTGGTTGAATACTTCCATCTTGCTTCACAGCTACGTTTCCTTATGTCTATTTATGTATCGCCATCGTTTCTTCTTATAAATCCATTACATCATTATTCTTTCCATTACGTCCTTGTACGTCATCTTTCGATCGTCGTTTATGGTTATCTGTACGTAACGTCTGTCTGGGCTCTTATGTCGTCACCATTTGCCTTCCATTAAGGCTCTGTGTGCCTCTTCGGGGACTGTCTGCAAGTAGTCTTCGTTTCGTGTCAGCTGCTGGTATGGTTGTCTCAATGGATACTGTGCAGCCCATGGTTGTCTGGTGATAGGTGCTTCAATAGGTATACAGGTCCTTCTGATGGGTACTGGACAGAGCCCCACTGTCGCTCTCTGTTGGTTTATTTGCCCCTTATACATCACATACCTTGGCAAGTATGCTTCAGGTACCTCGAAACGCGGGGCCGGGGTGCAGGCAGTTTCTGGGACCTCCTCTGACTTGTGCCCTGAAAACCAGTACAGGGCCAGAACCAGAGAAAATATCCCCTCCAGACTCCAGGATGACAACCTCTCACGTCACATCCTTGGTAAATATTCATAGCTCACTTGCATGCTTCATATAGAATGTGAGAAAAATGTTACAGTCTACTTAAACACTTTTTGGCTTGGGAAAAATAAACATGTGGAAATAAGAAAAATGGCTAAAACGGTTTTGTGCAAAATGTTTAATTGTGCTGGTGGAAGGCACAGATTTTAGGCAGCCAACTGCAGCTTTGCATGTACTTCAAAATAAAAATGCCCCTTTGCAGTTCTTAACACAACAATGATCTCTTAAATATGCTATCAATAGTACATTGCACCTACTTTAAATGCTCTGTTTTCAGAAAGAAAGTGATCAGCAGTGTTTATGAGGCCTGCAGTGCCTATTGAGCCACTGGGAGGGGGTGGGGGGAGGGGATTTGTCTCTCCAGAGTCACAGCAGGAAGTTGACAGGTGACAAGTTGCCTCCCCAGAAGAAACAAAAGGGAGCAGCTGCTTTTGAAAAAGATATTCCGGCAAGCTACCCCGTCATCCTGCAGGCTGCAGCGTGTGCCGCATGTGCGTTCAGAGTCGGCTGCAGCAAGTTTAGGAACTCTGAGCACACGGACCACACTGCAGCCTGCAAGAGAGAGGAGCCCTAGCAGGCACAGGGCCAAGTGCAGCCGCACATCCTGCACTGACTGTGTTCCTCCTTATATGCCATTAGTCCCCATGTATACTCCAATGCATATTCTGTGTCCCTACTTGTATATCATTCCTTCCTATCTAAACTCCAATGCAATATTCGTTAGATCTCTTTGAGCATGTTTTAACACACAGTAACATCAAACTGCGTGATGTGTGGGGCCTGTCAGTGCTCTTTCGATACAGTCCTGTGGGAGTTAATGACATAACTACAGCTGTAAATGGCTCCTGGTGTAATAAATGTCATAACCAAGTGCGCCTTCAGCCACCTAATTCGAAGCATCATGTGTGTCCTTGCACTGAAGTCCAGTTAAAACCTATGAGTGGCTAGAAGCAAAATCATGGCCTCACTCATCGATTGGCACATCTCCCTCCCCTTCAATGAAAGAATTAAACAGCCTTCATAAGATGGGAGCTAGAAAATTATCACATTTCCTATAAAATTCTACCGGTAGGCCATCTAAACCTGGGGATTTCCCCACCTTGAGCTGTTCAATCGCCAACTTCATTCACTTCAATTTCTGCCTCTAGAAACATACTGTCATCCAGCGTTAGTTTTTTCACGTCTATACGCTCAAATAATCCCTCCAAGTCCTGTTGCGAAACTCATTCCTCCTCCATCTCATAATACTTTTTAAAACTCTTACAGATCTCGACATTCTTCCACAATAGCTGACCAATTTCATTCTTGATTCCTTGAACAAATGGAAGGGAGAGACAATATAAAGTGTGGAAATTACAGGCCGAATACCTTATTGAATGTGGATGTAAAAATGTTTGCAAAAATAATGGCAAGCTGTATCAACAAAATAATCCTTAAATCAGAGGTAGGGTTTATGAAAAACAGATTTGGGTATGATAACATCATAACGCTTGTAGATATGATAAGTCTTCATCAGAATGAACCTGTAAACACTTCTCTTGTTTTTATGGATGCTGAGAAAGCATTTGATAGGGTAAACTGGGCTTTCTTTAAATTCACAATGGGGAAAATGGGGTTTGGAAGTAAATTTGTGGGGATGATTCACTGTCTACAGAGTGCAGCGAAGGCACGTATTTGGGTAAATGAGATGTCTGATGCGTTTAGCCTAAGAAGAGGAACAAGATAAGGCTGCCCTTTATCGCCATTTTTTTCAATATTGCTTTAGAACCATTAATAACTATGATACGCAACAAACAGAGAATTAGGGGCTTGAAGTTTGGGCTCAAAGAAATTAAAGTGCTCTTGTATGCTGACGACATGGTGGTAATACTTTCCAAACCAGAGGATGGTAGTGTTAAACTTAAAGAAACTTTTGAAAGAGTTGGTAAATTATCAGGTTACAAAGTTAATTGGGATAAGACTGAGGTGTTCCCGCTTTCCACGTCTTGTAGGAGAGGGGATTTTTTTCTGATTGGGACTGTAAATGGTATGAAGCACATGTAAAATATTTAGGGGTCTATCTCACCAAGAATATAAGGAAGGTGGTAGAATTTAATATGGTAAAGTTGGTGGAAAATCTTAAGAAAGGTATTAGAAAATGAGAACGGTTGGAACTAGGAATTTGGGCATAGATCAATGCAATTAAAATGTCCCTCTTACCGAAGGTTCTGTATATAATGCAATTGATACTGCTAAGCTTCTCAAAGAAAAAGATCAAGGAAATAGAGTTTTTTCAAGACTTCCTCTGGGGTGAAAAGAAAGCTCCCAAGATTCCAAGATTTATCTTGTTACGTGGTACTAAGGAGGGTGGGTTTGGAAATCCAGATTTGGAAAACTATTATAGGGGGTTGATACTAAAGAAGGCATCACTTTATGTGGCACCAGAGGCAGAATGTGAACCAACTGGGTTGGCAGTAGAGAGGGATAGACTTTCACACTTTCAATTGAGTCATATTTTTTCAATGGAAGGGGGCTGTTAAATTGCCATCCATTAAAGGGACTAAAGATAGGATGGCATGGTGGTTAATTCATTTCAATGGGAATTTATTTCTAAATGATAGGGCATCTATTTGGCACAATCCTGGACTGTGGATTGCGAATAAGACTCTAAAATGGCGAATTTGGACTTCAAAAGGGATTTTAAAAATAGGGGATTTTTTTTTATTAGTTATTTATTTTCAAGATTTTCAAATAGTCAAAATATACATCACCAAAAGTTTAACAGAGTATAAAACATAACACACTGCATTACATAGGTAAGGAAATAAAAGCAGTCCGATGTACGTACAAATATTGAAACATCACAGACAACTCAAAACAAATTTTTAACCTTTCTCAAAATAAAATACCCAATCACAGCCTTACATATCGAAAATACCAACACAAAACAATACAAAAACAAAGACATCTCAGAGACTTACACAAAACAGAACAAAAACAAGACTCGGGGGCGGGGGGGATCCTCAATTAAAGCACATATATATTATCAGGTAGTCGGATCCATCAGATACACAGTCACCATATAAATCTATAAACGGCGTCCAAAGAGCTTGATACTTATCTTCCTTTCCTTGTCTCACAAACATCACCCGCTCAAAGTTCGATAACACTAACAGATTATTAATCAAATTCTCTACTCTAGGTTTCTTCCTCGTCTTCCACACCATCAGTATTTGTTTCACTGCAACTACAAGTGCTTTATCAACCCATTGTCCATATCGACGAGCAACCGCACAACGCTCCTTACCCGATAAAAGCAACACCTGCATAGGCATCCCGGGAAAACATATAGACAGGATCGCCTCCAGTTTAACATTTGCACCCCAAATTCTAACACCCGAGAACAATACCATAACATATGAATCAACGTTGCCTTCTCCTTCCCACATCCCCAACACAAGTCATCATCAACCAGTCGTAAATTATACATACGCAAAGGAGTCCAATACAGATGCCCCAACACTTTCAAATGAATCAATCGCAACCTGAGATCCAACCTACTTCTATACCCTACACCCCACATAGATTCCCACTCCTTTTCCGTAATATCACAACCCAATTCCTGCTTCCACCTCTCCAATATTTTCCTTCCAGCATCAACATCCTTAGAATATACCGGCATCAAGCTAGTATAAGTGCTTACCATCCGTGGCGATGACGAATCTGACCACCCGCTGATACCTCCTCCAATGGCCCTGTCAACATTGCCAATCTCTCACTCAAAAGTGCCTTCAACTTCACAAACCTATTCAGTTCCCTCCCTGCTCAACGAAACGTCCTCTGCAACTCCTCGAATGACAATATATGGCCATCACGCATCACATCCATGATACATAAAATCCCCTTCGAGACCCAACTTCTCCAACATAAGGGCTTATTGGCAATTTGCAAGCTCAGATTAAGCCAAATAGAGGCTCCATGGTGTAAGTACAAGTTCCCCTGAAAAAGACTCAACCACCAAACCAAAACTTCTCTAGTCAGAGTAATAGTCGGTAGTCCACTATCCCTCCCAGGCAGATGTCCCATTGAGGTAATAGCATGTAACGGATAACCATTCAATTTACATCTTTCAATTAGCACCCAAAAGGGCTCTGGCCCATTCCCCACGGAAAAATAGTATGCTGCCTTTTTTTAAAATAAACCCTTTATAGTAATGTTCCGAATCTGGGTATCCAAAACCTCCGCATTTTGTACTATGCATCAAAATAAACTTTGGAATCTTAGGTCTCTTCTTATCCCCCCACAGAAAGTTTAGAAAAACCCGATCAATACTTGTCAGCATCTTTTTCGAAAATTTCAAAGGCAAAGATTGCACAACAAAGTACCTTTGGCAAAAGAGTCATCTTAAAATAGGGGATTTAATGCGTGATGGGCATATCTTATCATTCGAGGAACTTCAAGGGGTTTTTCACTTGGCCAATAGGGAAAGGAATAGGTTTTGGAAATTGAGTCTCTTGACTCAGACATTAAGTATGTTGGCTGTGCCAATGGAGAAAGAACCGGCAGGTTGGGATATCTTTTGCATGTCGCCACACATGGTTTCCACATATTTAAACCTCATGCCAATGAATAGCTTAGTGGTTGATTCATGGAAGAAATTGGTGGAAAAATGGGTAGAAGAATTGGGATAAAAAATTTGCTTGGAAAGAGTACCATTACTGAAGGGGAATGGAGACGTATGTGGCAGGTGGGATATAAAAGCAAGTTGGACCTCAAGGTAAGGCTTATACATGAAAGATTTTCAGGGCAACTGAACATATGTGCAAATTGGGTTTTTGGATAGGGATATATGTTGGGGATGTGGGAAAGGGACACTAGTTCATATGTTATGGTATTGCTCCTGAACCATCTGGTGTGAGGTGCTAGATAGATTGGACGTCATCTTATCAATTAGTTTTCCAAGAATGCCATTGCAGGTGCTATTGTTATCAAATAGTGGGCGATGTAAAACTGCTCGGTTGTATGGGAATTGGGTTGACAAAGTACTCGTGATAGCAGCAAAGTAGATCTTGAAAGTGTAGAAAACCAGGAAAAAGCCACAAGTTGAGAGTTGGATTAATGATACTTTGATATTATCTGATTTTGAGTGAGTTATGTTTCAGAGGCAGGGTAGGGAGGGGAATTACCGGGATCTTTGGGTGCCCTTTAATGATTTATATGGCAGTGGAGCATAAGATTGAGCAATACAGATGTTTAAGTAGTCTGGAAATGGAGAGATACAGTCTTGTCAGTGTTTTTAATTTTTTCTTGTTTGTGTAAATATTTGTTTTGCGTCTTGTCCAAGTGCATATATAGGTCTTATTTCATTATTTAATATTAATTTGTTATTTAATATTTATTTTTTATTTAAGTATTGACATTATTTAGGAAGGAAGATTGTTGCCCTAATGGGAATATATTTAATTTATAGCCAATTTAGTAGGGCAAATGTGATTTTAGTAGTTGACAATGTTAGGATGTATAATATCTCAATTGTACTGTTCAAAGTGTGCATTGTTGTATTTTTCCATGCATTTGTTTGAAAACATTAAAGATGTTAAAAAAAAAAACTATTAGTGGCAAAGCTAACTGTTTCCAGCTATTGCCATTTTATGGTCAAGTGGTATCATTATGGTTGAGCCAGCAAAATGCCTGATACATGCAAACTTTAAACTGTTTTTCTTTCAATGCTTGTTTTCCTCTGGATCCATATTCAACACAACGAGGATCGAGTGCCACGCACTGTGCTGGGTTGTGCTGGGTTACCTGCAGAAAGACAGATTTAGGTTTTGTCCTTCACTGGATGAGGGTGTGAACATCAAAGGAAACATTTTGCAAAACGTGCATAAATTCAAATTGACAAACGGTTTTGCAATTTAATAATTAAGTTCATGTGTGTGTCCGGTTCCAGCTGTGACCACCGCAAAATGGCAGTCAAAATAAGATGGGAGTTGTTCCAAGAAGACCAAATGGACATGGAGTGCTGCCCTGCCAGGGGGGAAGTTCAAACCGTTGCTGCGGGTGAGAAGGGTGCAGGAACCTTACCTTTACATGGGTTTACTTTCTGCTACTGGAATCTTCCGGCCACACTCCCTCTTTGCAAAACGCTCACCGAAATCTATTCCAGCTTGCAAGACAGTGGGGCCCAGACAGACATTTGCATTACTGTTGCAGAGAACATAGCGGGCTAACCCCTACTGTATCCCCCTAAACATTCAAATACATCACAATACGACATGCATTACTCACCGTTATAGCATTTCTGAGTATTGCATCTTGTCTTTCGGAGACTGAAAGGGGACGTCAGCATAGGCGTATCTGTAACACTAGCCCCATCGGGACGTGCAGTGTACCCAAAAACCCTCACGTTCCTAGGTCCCTCTGATTGTATTTTTTCTGCCATGAGGGAGCCCAAGGCTATTGTGAGTGAGTACATGAAGAGAGAAAGTAGTAAGACGTCTATGTTCCTTCCACCCCGAGCGGGGATGTAGGGAGGGCACATGTGAATCTAAGCAGATACAATCATCAGAAATGCTATTACGATGAGTAATGCATGTCTTCTAATGCTTGTTAATCTGCTTAGAATCACATGCTTTGCATAGACTAGCGAGCAGTACCCGGAGTTGGAGGTGGGTTGTGAGAAGGAACAGGAGAGAAAAGATGTCTTAGTACTGCTTGTCCCACCTGAAAATCAGACCTAGAATGAGTGTCTAAGCAATAGTGTTTTGTAAAAGGTGTGTACAGAACTCCAGGTTGCCGGTTTGCAAATGGACTCTAGGAGAACATTTGCAATGAATGCTATGGAAGCCCCAGTGCCCCGAGTAGAGTGTGCTCTAGGCTTGAAGGGCAGTTCTCTATAAGCAAGAGCGTAACATTGTGTGATGCATGTGACAATCCACCTTGAGAGCTGATTTAGAGACAGGATCCCCTTCTCTACCGGCTGCCACTGAAATTAAAAATTGGTTTGGTTTCCTCAGTGGTTTCTTTTTTTTTTCCAGGTAAAACATGACTGTCCTGCGCACATCTAGTGTGTGTGTAGGCTCCTTTCGGCCATGCTAGTGGGATTCTGGAAAAAGGTAGGTAGTTCGATCGATTGGTTCACATGGAACTTCGAGATGAATTTAGGCGCAAATCTGGGGTGAGTGCGCAGAACTACCTTAACCCTGTGGACTGTAACAAAAGGGTCTAGAACAGAAAGGGTCTGTAGTTCGCTAACTCTTCTAATAGAAGTGATAGCCACTAGGAAGGCCGTCTTGTAAGTAAGGTCTTTAGACTTGCTTTATGCATCGGCTCAAAAGGAGATCCCATGAGTCTGGTTAAAACCACATTTAGATCCCATCCAGGAGCTGGGTGAGAAATGGGAGGATAAATCCTCTTAATCCCTTCCATAAAAGCTTTAATCACCGGTATTTTCCACAACACCTTCTGTTCTGAGGTGGTGTAGGCTGAAGGAGCAGCAAGATGAACTTTTAGGGAATTGAAGACCAACCCTGTGTCCAACAAATGGGTTAGGTACAGTGTTACGCTCACCTGGCTCCCACAGGGGTGTCGGACGGAACTGGACTCCCCCGGTCTCCACCAGTGTGATGCGTAGTGCAGAGATGACTGACTGGACTGGCCCACCTAGCTTCATCTGCTTGACCCGTGGAATTAGTCTCCTAAAGACGAGGAAAGGGAATTAGCCACCCGTGGATTCGAGTATTGGCACCTCACTGCGTTCCCACTCATCACCCAGATATTCCCTTCCACAAAGCTCACCTTATAGTTTTGAATGATGAGCTCTCCATCCTGTGAGGAATGCAGGGGCGCGTTGATGGCCAGTTACCTCACTGGCTTGAAGATATCGGAAGAGTTCTAAAGAGCTTACAATGTCTGAGTAATCACTCTGTCCAATTCCTTTCTTTTCTGTTGCAGCTTAGATCCAAAAGAAGATCGTCTTGTGGCAGCTGAAAGCGATCAGGTAAGAGTCTGTGTTATCCAACACTGTCCGGTAAAAGTTGCCAAGGTTAAACTTGCTGCTTTCTCTTTTCATGCAGGTGCGGCGAAAGAGGATTTGGCGTCTGGTGATTAATACCTCCGGCGGTAAAATCAGGTAAATATATGATGGAAAGAGATTGTCCTTGTTTGTTCCCTTGGCTCACCTTGTCGTTTTTTCCTTGTTCCCCCTTTGGTGCTGGAATGCGGTAACCAAGTGATGGAGACAGCGCCGGACCGTGGTGGTGCTGCGAGGAACGGTAAGTATGGAGCAGCGCTGCTGCTGGCGAAGCGACGCGTTTAAAATGAAGTCTTTTTCTGGTTCAAAGATGAGTTGAATCCGAAATCAGGTAAGAAATCCAGTAATGTTCTTGTTCTAACCTTTCTTCTTCTTTCTCCTCCTTTCTAGGCGCTCTGGACTCAAAGCGGGCGTGGCAGGAAGCTGGATGCTGACTGCAGGCACGGTGTGCGTCACGCTGCAGAATAACGCGAAGCATGTGCTGCTCTTCGGGTGTGGTTTAAATCGCCTCCAAAGTAGTCTCAGGTAGTATTCCTCCACAACCACGTATTCCTCCACAACCACGCCCAAGTAACAAAATAGTTCCCTAGGTAAAGTAGTCCCTTCCAAGCCTCACAAGGGCTTGGATTCCTTGCAGCATGGTCTGCATCAGGTAAGTTTAAACATATGAGTCTGGCGCCTATGGCGCCAGGACTGATGTCCCATATGAGCCTGGCTCCACAGGCACCAGGACTGTACCCAGATGGCCCCTAACAGGGGTTGCTGGGCTTGCTCCAGATGACATGATGCCTGCTTCCTGGGTTGATGGACTTGGTCTGGATGCCCAGGGGCAGGCATCATGACATACAGCACATTGTGTGTGGGTGAGCAATCGATGGGATTGACACCCTTGGTATTACACCAGATGACAAACCGTTTCCATTTGCTGGAATAGCAATAGAGGGTGTTAGGGTTTCTAGCTTCCCTGAGAATGCCCATGCATCTCTGAGGGAGCTGAAGGTGCCCAAACTATGACCTCAGGAGCCAGGCTGCTAAGTTCAGAGTTTGTGGGCATGGGTGTAGGGTCTCCCCCCTATCCCGAGACAACATGTTGTACGGGCAGGGTCGTTTTACTGGTGGGGAGAGGGACATTTCCATTAGATGAGCGAACCAGGGTTGGCGGGCCCACATGGGGGCTACCAATATCATGGTGACTGGTTCCTGGTGCATCTTGTGCACTATCTTGTTGAGTAGGGGGGAAAAGCGTAAACAAATTTCCCTGACCATGTTATCCAGAGACTGTTCCCCTTAGAGCGGTTCTGGGGGTAACTGGAGGCGTAGTCTTGGCATTGGGCGTTCTCCTGAGTTGCGAATTGGTCGATCTCTGGGAAGCCCCATTTTGCGAAGAAGTTGGACACGATGTCTTTGTGCAGACGCCATTCGTATTCTATGGGCAGCGGGAAATCTCGGTGTCCAGTTAAAGTATCGATTGTAAAAGGATCGAACTCAAAAGGATTGACTACATTGGCTCGAAAAACAATAGGGTCGAATGGTCAAAGGGTCGAAATATATTTGAAATGTAATAATTGCACAAACACTTTAGGTTTGTATTAAATGTTTTTTATTTTACATATATTTATTGTTGTTCAACGTATTTTATTTATTATGAAACGTTTTTTATGTACATGTAGTCATCTAACATTTTTAAATATGTACGAATTCAGTTAACATTCTTAAATAAATCTATAAATGTGCTTTTTTTACTAAATAATACAATATTTGTAATGCATTTTGACCACTAGGTGGTGGTGTTGTATTACTTTTGAACTTTAAATTCATGTATATTTGTTATTTGTTTGTAACGTGTGACGTATTACGTATTATGATTTGTATAGTATTCTGATGAAATCAAAGTGTCATAATATTTTACAACCATGTCCTCTCATACAAAAGCTAATGCATATAATTTCTTGATTTTGTGTTGGACTTCTGTGTCCTCTATGTACATTGCTTCTGAATTTTTTTCCACAATGATTGTCCGAAATGAAAAAAACAGCCCTGAATGTGAGTGTCCGGATATATTTTAGAGAATGCTCTTATTTGTCCTTGCTCAAAATCCATGATTATTGTTTTTGGTGTTTTTTCTGGCAATGATTCTCTGATTAATTTATATATACATCTGTAAAGTTCCTCTGATTTTCCAGGCATTAAAACATAAATTAAAGGTAAAACTGTCCCATTGATTGTCTCATGAATACTGTAAAGTTGAAGGAATGGCGCAGGACATGATTTAAAAGCAGCGTCGCCGTGCCATGTAGTTGAATCCCCCCCAAGTGTGTTAAATTAGTTAAAGTTGCAAAAATTTATATTTTTTCACTGTTCACATCAAGCGTTTTCCACAAAAATTGCTCACCTTTCTCTGTTTTTTGTAAAATGTCCGGTACAATCCTATTTACATAAGTTTGAGGTGCCATTGGTAAGTTTTCCTTGCGTTGTTTTTGCCTGTTTACATTTCTTTTCATTCATTTTGTATTTGGCATCTGTGCTGTAACATGTAGTGGTAATTTCTCGTAGGCTTTGTTTATAAGTGAGCATGTTGCCTCATTTTTATTCACTTCCACATTTTGTTTTAGCTCATTTATCATTTTCTTTATTAAGATGCTTGCATTGTCTGGCATATGATTATGCTCACCAGTTAACCGTATATTTTCCCTTTCGGTTATAGCTCTGCCAGTGCAGTTTAATTTTTTGTAATCCTTACATCTCTAACAACTTTTTTTGTTTCGTGTACACTCCCTGCTGTAGACATAGCCCTCATATACCAATTGTGAAGCTCCCATCTGCGACTTTATGAATTCCATATCCGTATGAAATTGTATCTGAAACAGTAAATTTTACAAATTAATTTAACTGTTCTTCTCTCACGCACTGACAGTTTGTTTTCAACCATCAGCTGTGCTTATTGTTTCAAAACAAGGTGCTTTACTCTTTATTTCGATGTTGTCCTTTAACCCTTTCTCTAGCTTCATTACCTATTTCAATGGACGAGCCTTTTGTTTCGATCAAATGACCCGTTTACATTATGGGTATGGGATGTCGATCCTTTTGTTTCGATCCTTTTGTCTTTCGATCCTTTGTTTTCGGTACTTTGACCTATAACCGGAAATCTCTGCTGAGCACGTCTGCCAGAAGACTGAGTTGCCCTGGAACGTGTTGGGACAACAGAAACATCTTGTGTTTGAGAGCCCATATCCAAATGTTTTGGGACAGCTTGAATAACCCTGGAGAGTGTGTGCCCCCTTGTTTGTTCAGGTAATACATGGCTGTGGTGCTGTTTGTCAGAACCAGCACTGTCTTCCCTTGTAGTTGCGTTTGAAAGGCTTTTAATGCCTTGAACACCGCTAATAGCTCCAGTAGATTTATATGGTTGGATGCTACTTGTGGGGACCACACTCCATGCGCTGTCTGCTGAAGCAGGTGAGCCCCCCACCTCATGAGAGATGAGTCTGTCGGGAGAGTGGCTTCCAGTGCAGAGAGAGAACGAGGGCTGGCGAGACAACAACCAGATCTTCCCATTGTCCGCTGGCCTGACACCACTGGCTGCTGAGCCCCTCTTGCATGGGACGCATGCGCAGCCGCGCGTGGGGAACCAAATATATGCATGACGCCATCATCCCTAGCAAACGTATGGTTTTGCGTACCGTCACCTCCCGACTGGCTACATATTGAGGATCTGAAAAAGCATGTTCTGAACCCTCTCGTTGGAGGGGAAGACGAGGCCGTCCTTCGTCCGGATTAGAGCCCTCAGAAACTGTTTTACTTGACTAGGGACTAGAGTGGATTTTTTCTCTTTGATTGAGAATCCCAGACTGAACAGAAGGTCTACGGTCTTCTGAGTGTTCAGAAAGCATGTGTCGTAAGAGTCCCCTGGTATGAGCCAGTCGTCGAGGTAAGGGTAAACCGGGACCGACAGTCTGCGCAGGTGTGCTGCCGCTACTGTCAGGACCTTTGTAAACACCCTTGGCGCTGAGGCGGTGCCGAAGGGGAGCACTTTGAATTGGTAATGCCCGTCCTCTACCTTGAACCTTATTTCCTGTGCGCTGGCAACATTGAAATATGAAAGTATGCATCTTTCATGTCCTACGTTGCCATGTGGTCACCCTGTTTCAACAGTTGGATCACCTCCTTTAGCGTTACCATATGAAACTTTTGAGGATTTATAAATGTGTTTGCAGGGCGCATGGTGAGGTCCTTTTAGGATAAATGAAGTACACTGAATAAATACCCTTGTTTACCTTAAGAATAGGGACGGCTTCTATGGCATCCTTTCCCAGCAGCGCTTGCACCTCTTGATTCAGGATCTGCAGATAGTCCGGTGAGAGGCGCCGTCAGTGTAGTGGTTTGAACTGTGGTGGTCGGGCGAATTCCATGCAGTACCCGTGGGCGACCGTCTTTATAACCCACAGGTCTGAAGTTATCCCCTCCCATGCCGCGAGGAAAGATGTTATACGCACCCCGACCGGGGTGATATGGGAGGGGACCTGGATCTGTTGGTCATTTCAGACCAGAGGCTGCAGCTCCTCTGGGATTGGGGCCTCTACCTCTGCCGCGTTGCTGACCGCTAGGTGGGTAGTAGGCGGGGCTTCCTGATGTTTGTCCAGAGTTCTAGTTTCCCGTGCTGGAGTTCTGGTGTGCACAGGACTGCCCTCAAAAGGACCGACGAGAATTACCTCCCCCTTTGGGGGAAGGTTTCTGAGTTATTTGTTGCAAGGACTTAAGAGTCTCATGCTCTTTCTTGGCCGTCTCCAGGGCATCGTCGACCGCTTTCCCAAAGAGATTGGTCTCTTCAATGGGTTTGTTGATAAGAGCGGCCTGTGTTAAAAGCTTGAACCCAGAGTTGCGAAGCCAAGCGTGCCACTTCAGTAGAGTGCCCTGGGCAAAAAGACCTGCCTGCCGTCTCAGCAGTGTCCAGAGTGTTTTTGATTATATTCCGATTTACATGCCTGCCCTCAGCCACGATGGTGAGCAGTCTGGACCAAGCGGGTTCAGGAACCTCCTGGTGTTACGCTCACCTGGCTCCCACAGGGATGTTGGACGGAACTGGACTCCCACAGTCTCCACCAGTGTGATGCGTAGTGCAGAGATGACTGACTGGACTGGCCCACCTAGCTTCGTCTGCTTGACCCATAGAATTAGTCTCCTAAAGATGGGGAAAGGGAATTAGCCACCCGTGGATTCGAGTATTAGCACCTCACTGCGTTCCCACTTATCACCTCCGATATTCCCTTTCACAAAGCTCACCTTATAGTTTTGAATGATGAGCTCTCCATCCTGTGAGGAATGCAGGGGCGCGTTGATGGCCAGTTACTTCACTGGCTTGAAGATATTGGAAGAGTTCTAAAGAGTTCACAATGACTGAGTAATCACTCTGTCCAATTCCTTTGTTTTCTGTTGCAGCTTAGATCCAAAAGAAGATTGTCTTGTGGCAGCTGAAAGCGATCAGGTAAGAGTCTGTTATCCAACACTGTCCGGTAAAAGTTGCCACGGTTAAACTTGCTGCTTTCTCTTTTCATGCAGGTGCGGCAAAAGGGGATTTGGCGTTCTGGTGATTAATACCTCCGGCGGTAAAATCAGGTAAATATATGATGGAAAGAAATTGTCCTTGTTTGCTCCCTTGGCTCACCTTGTCGTTTTTTCCTTGTTCCCCCTTAGGTGCTGGAATGCGGTAACCAAGTGATGGAGACAGCGCCGGACCGTGGTGGTGCTGCGAGGAACTGTAAGTATGGAGCGGCGCTGCTGCTGGCGAAGCGACGCGTTTAAAATTAAGTCTTTTTCTGGTTCAAAGATGAGTTGAATCCGAAATCAGGTAAGAAATCCAGTAATGTTTTTGTTCTAACCTTTCTTCTTCTTTCTCCTCCTTTCTAGGCTCTCTGGACTCGAAGCGGGCGTGGCAGGATGCTGACTGCAGGCACGGTGAGCGTCACGCTGCAGGATGCAGAATAACGCGAAGCATGTGCTGCTCTTCGGGTGTGGTTTAAATAGCCTCCAAAGTAGTCCCAGGTAAGTATTCCTCCACAACCACGCCCAAGTAACAAAATAGTTCCCTAGGTAAAGTAGTCCCTTCCAAGCCTCACAAGCGCTTGGATTCCTTGCAGCATGGTCTGCATCAGGTAAGTTTAAACATATGAGCCTGGCGCCTATGGCGCCAGGACTGTACCCAGATGGCCCCTAACAGGGGTTGCTGGGCTTGCTCCAGATGACATGATGACTGCTTCCTGGGTTGATGGACTCAGTCTGGATGCCCGGGGGCAGGCATCATGACACCTGGAGACCTTCTTGTACAAGGTTCCATTGTGTCTGCATAACTAGCCAGCAGCATGGTGTTATTCGCTATGCGTGTGGCGTATGCAGCTGCCGAGGTAAAAAGCTTACCTAGGGCATGCCACCTTTTGGATTCCTTATCCAGAGGTGCCTCCCCCTTAGCGAGGGGTACCCCTCCCCGTTTCCGGGTGGTAGTGACTACCAAGGAGTCGGGGGTGGCGTGGGCCTTTAATATATTGAGGGTCCGAAGGAGCTGGTCGAAATTGTTTTTCCACTCTTGGGTTCATTGCCCGGGTCTGAGCTGGCATGACCACGGAGGGGGGCAATCTTCTTTTAACAGAATTTAGGAGGGGAATGGCTTGGCTTGAGGGGGGTTTCTCCTTGAGAATGTCCTCCACAAAGTCTTGTTCGGGTACCGCCTCCTGCGTAGTGATCTGAAAATGATCTGCTGCCTTAAGATGGCATTGAAGGCCATTTGATAGACTACAGGCGAGGCCTGGCGAGCCGGGGTGGATAAAGGAGAATCCAGGAATAGAACATCAGTGTCCTGATCTTGCGCAGGGAGAGTCCATGGCTCCGTATCCACTTGCTGGGTTTCCTTCCAGTTGTCCATGGCATCCGCCTGGTCCTCAGTGTAGTCCTGCAGGAAGGAAGGGTCTTCTCCTTCGCTGTAGATGTCCTGGTAAGTGTCCATCTGGACCACATCTTTATGGTGGACAGAAGCCGAGGGCGGAGTCAAGATTTTCTTGGAAACATGAAGCTGATCTAAAAAGAGGGTCTTCGCGATATTTCTTAGGGGAAGGATGCTCAGAAAGCGAGAATCCTTTCAAGACGATCCATACACCCTTTGAATTTCGCCCTTGTCCACTTAGAGGAACCAGAAGGGCCTAAAGGTGGAAAAACGCTGTCTTCCGCCCTTTGGCGTCAAAATTGTTCTCCAAGGGTGATGGACAGAGGCTCCTGACTGTCCTCGCAGGTTTCACGAGTATCGGGGCACCATGGCGTGTCTTTAGACTTGTCCGCGGCACGCTCCATGCGCTTCGACGGCATAGGTACCAGCCCTACTGCCGAAGTAATTCTTGCGATACTGTCTTCGAGTGTGAGTTAACGGCTTAGAAGGCCCATCATAGATTTACCGCCTACCGCGGCGTTAGAGAGCCTACGGGTAGATTTGTCTCCTGGGGAAAGGCTAGGAGGCCTAGTAGTGGATTTTGGGCCTTCCAGGCCTTTAGTGGGCGACAGAGCATCGAATGACCGTGCTTTGACGTGTAAATCTGATTTAGGGGTAGCGCCCTTGTCTTTGGAGTACCCAGTCACAAGACGCTGCGGTGGATGCGGGGAAGGCTGCTGATCTACCCAGGAATCCGCCGAAATATTCGAAGCCCCTGTTGGCGCTTTCACCTTTTTTTTTAAAGGAACCGTTGAAAATAGGTGGTGGGGTTGTGCGCTTAGTGTTTTTGTACGCCCCTGTAGCTGGGTCCCTGAAGCGAGACTTGCGTCAGGCCTTGAGGGGTCGGGGACGGGCGTGGTGGACCTAGAAGTGTCCGCCTCAAGGTCTATGTCATCTGATACGGATGTCTGGTCATCGGAGGTGCCCCCGTCACTTTCGGCAGGTGTGGCGTGGGGGAGGAGGGTTCAGCCCGCGACATACCATACACGGCCCACCGCATTACACAGCGCTCCTTAAGGGTCTTAGGCCGAAGGAGCTTACAAGACGCACACCGCTTCTCGTCGTGATCTAAGGGGAGAAAAGAATTACACGTTCTGTGCTCGTCTTTCCACGGGTATCTGACCCTACACTTAGGGCAGAACCTAAATGGAGTCCTTTCCATAGCAAAAGGTATAAACAAAGATGACCAGACCTAGAGGACAAAGAGGGGGAAAGAGGAAAGACATAACAAAAGATATGGCCACCCCGACCCCACTCTCCCTACTGTGTAGGCCGGCCAGAGGGCCCAGCCAAATGGATGTCTCAGCCGCCGGATCTTAGTCGCCGAAATCCACCGTCATAGAAACTCCTACAGTCTTCGTCGAAGTTCTTAATCACTGTCGAAGTGACTTATGGGGGAATAACCGACAAAGTTGGTATAAAGATAAACAATGTCTCTTATGTAAGAGCCGCGCTATAGGGCGACCAGTTATCAGGGCGGAAATAAACAATCTGAGTCACCTCAGCACGTGAGGGATTTTGGGTACACTACACGTCACGATAGGGATAGTGTTACAGACATACCTATGCCAACGTCCCCTTTCGGTCCCCGAAAGACAAGATGCAATACTTTGCGGTTACTACTGGATGTCGGACCATATGTACAGCATGTGATTCTAAGCAGATTAACAAGCATCAGAAACATTGTTTCCTTAAATAATGTCGACAAACACCATTTTCCGATTCAAAAACATATGGTCACGTTATTGGAGTCATCCTAACGGGCGACACGTAACCCTGCTCAGGCCATAAGTATGCCTCCACAGGGCAGGCTGTGTCCGCCCAGATCCTGGGGGCACACTCGTTCTGCCACCCTCAGGCGAGGGGAGGTGAGCTTGACGCAGGGGGGGGTCAGAGGGCGGCCCACTATGCCAGCTGCCCCTCTAGCGCCCCACGCGTGGGCTGGGGCATCTGCTCATCATTTGCCAACAGGCCCGTGTTATCAGCTTCATATTTAGACAATCATGGAGTTTCAATTAACAGCATTTGGTATGCAAGGACTTGCAGGCTTTCACTCACAATAGAAATATACAGAACTACAAGCCCCAGCATACCAAGTGATGCTCATGAAAATCCAGGCCTGAAAAAAGATGTACTTGCTTTAAAGGAGCAAGTTAAGGGTTATTGTTTCCACAGTTCTTCTGAAAAGAACGCAGTAGACTGTTTTACATAGTGTAGACGTGTATCCTTTTTCCATCCTCTGCTACACAACCCGTCAAACGAATATGACCTATGCCTTTTCATTTACAAGGGCATCTGTTCAACTAGGGTTTCTTGATTGTATAACCATATTTTATGCTGTTGCAATTTACAAGAATAGTTTAGGAGAGGATCTTCTTCGTTGGTTGGGGGGCGGTGCATGTCCCTTCCTTCGTGCTGTCCCCTAGCACAGCTCGCATCCTCGTCGCCATTGTAAAGCTTGGGGTCTCTAATGATGACTGACATCTTGGGATGTACTAGTAAATTTTTTAATTAAGTTCTTGTACATTTTATCAAGTCAGGTACATTCAAGCTTAGGGCAACATGCACCGGCAACCTCTAACTCGGGGTCTACATCGCCAACTGACTCTCACAGAACACATTCATACATCAACATTCTCTCAGGATGCATTCTCTGTCACTCACTCCAGCATTCCAATCATACAGCTCAGGATCCAGGGCAAGCATAATCACTACATAGGCCCGGGGATGTGCAGTCTAGGGGTTCAAAGACCCATTGGAATGGATCGTTGCCATTCATGTTACCCAGGACGAAAACAAAATGTCATTTTGCCACACATTAGATGCCCTTTCAAAATCACGACAGATGAAAACCTTAAGGCGTGCCCACCGTTTCTCATAGCAACACAGCAAGTGCAATAGAGAGAGAAGGCCGATCAACTGAGTAAATAAGGCAGGCTGCATTTAAAATATAACATACTTAAAGTCACAGGGTATCAGGGGCGCAATGAAACCTACATTTCTGGGGGTGGGTGCTAACTGGTGATGGGAGGGGCCACTTCACAAGATGGGCGTGGAAAACTTGGAGGCTCCGCCCCCACTGGTCTACCCCCAAGGTCTTGTGTGGGGACTAACTATCTAAAAGTACATTTTAAAGCGCAATATGCAGAGAGGCGATGGAAGCCTTTCTTGAAAGTAGCAGCTTTAAAGTTTTACTGCGTTTGTTCAAGTGCATTTTTCTGTACAAACACAGTAAAACTTTAACACCGCCAGTTTCGGGAAAGGCTTCCCTCACCTTTTTACATAACAAAATGTAAGTGTGCACATCCAGGGGTGCACCTAGTATAAAATTTAGGCGGGTGCTAAGCCTTCACATGTTGGTAGGGACGCTAACTTCGGGGCTGTAGGGGAGGGGCAAACTTATTTGTCTGGGGGGCATCTAACTTCTTTACACATTCTAATGAGATTGTTCTAGTGCAGCTTCAATGTTACAAGTAGTTAACTCTCCCCTTTAAGTCTGAAAGCACCCACTTAAGAACTGCTGTGAGAATGAGCGGCCTCCTGTCCCCATCATTTGAATCACCCCCCCTGGCATGCAAGTACTAACCCCACATCACGATTTCAATTGGCTAAAAATGTATTAATCTGAATGCTGGTGCTAACAATGAAATGCTTTACACAACTAAGGTTTCCACAAAGCACTTCAAGGTATCAGACCCTGGGTTCTCGGCATTTCATAACATATCCCCAAACCCATTGAAGATCGTCCCTCAAGACTCTGGTGCTTCTGACCTGGCCTGTCGGTACTTGTTATTTTTAAAAATGTCATTTTCCATACATGTGGTTTTTTGCTGTTCTTGGGCCACGCACCATTCTGGCGAGGTTTGCAGGCTATGTGTTTTGCCACTTTACTATTTCCTCTACCCTTCTCATGGACACCCTTACATATCTTAGACCCACACCTAACTCAGTGAGGAGTACTGTCGTATTACTTTTGCGCATCACTCTTTAGCTGTTGCTGTAAATTGACAGTGTTCATTTTCTTTCGGGCTGTAAAGGATGGGAGAGAAGGGTGGTTTAAAAGCACTTTAGTTCTGCGCAGCTTGCCACCGTCAGGGGCACAGCGAAGAATGCCATCTACCATGGCAGTTCGCTGCCTTTTCCCCAGAAACGCCAGGCCGTTTGCTCTCGGGGTGTTGGATTTTGGAGCCAGCCCCAGTCTGGCTGGTGTTACCCACACACCCATTTTCCTTCCTGAAGGGACTTCCTAGATTGCTATGCCATGGCGGCTCCCCGTTGATGCCCAGGTGCCCTGATTGGGTGTCACCGGCGGATGAATTGCAGAGGCCCCTTCGGCTGGCCAAAAGATGCCAGAGACCACTTTTGTTCATCCCTGGCTGCAGGCGCGTTATCAGCGCCTGAAGTTGCCCTGCCTGTTTCCCCACTGCGTATAGCCTTGGACCTCTACCTTCATGGCTTTGTGGCCATTGCGGGACCAAGGACAAGCGGCTTTGCTGTATAAAAGACCCTCCTCAGAAATCCCTGCCCCTTGGGGGTGGCGGCAGGGGAGTTGCTAGGTCTGGAAAAGACCCAGGGCTAAGCTGATGTCGGAACGGTTGGGACTGGGGGCTAGCTAGTCTTTTGGCTGTAGCTCCTGAGATTCTATCCGGGGCTACAACCAAAAGATCAGGGGCTATAGCCCCCTTAGCCCCCCCCTAGCAACGTCCCTGGGTGGCGGTGGAGCCCGATTAGCTCAATGACATTGCGCACCTGCGGGGTACAATATATAAGCTATAGTCACTTACAGAACAGATCCCCACCCCTTCATTTTTATGACAATTTCTGTGTTCTAAATGGCTGAAACAGTGGTGAGGGTGGCTTTACTGTGCCATGATCTAAGAGGAGATATTGTTTCACTGCTCAGTTTCCACAGAAATGTGCACAGGATGTAAGGCTCATATCAAAAGCTCCCCTCGCTAACTGCATCGATGGCCGCCTTCCAATGCACGAGCCAATGCCATCAGCCCCTCTGCAGACACCAACGCTCTGCTGGGAGGAAGCACCACAACAAACAGCCCTAATGGGACCTGCTGCTCCTCTCAGATGCAGTCAATTTATACTACAGCTTGTAATCGCTCAGCGGCACTCTCCGCAACCTTCCTGCATTTGCAATTACATGCTTACTTTGTTATCCCTGCTGCTTGTTCCAGGCCCCCTGAGCAACACTGAGTGGGGTGCAACGCATAATGGTAGCCCGCTCCCCTTCCTCCCCTTCTGCTACAGCAGCAAGAAGCTAAGGAGCCAGAGTGCATACTGGGCCAAGCAGAGGGGTGCCACTCCACATCCATAAGGACGGCGAGCACGGGGTGTCCCGGAAAAGGGAAGTTCCCACCCGCTGCCGCCTTAACAAGTGGGGAAAAAAGCAGTAACAATAAATAAAAAAGTTGAACAAAGAAAACAAACATCCTCTCCCTTCCGATCCCCCCGAAAATTGGCTACTTTGTGCAAACACGAACAGACTCCAGAGCCAATGAAATCATACCGACATCACTAACACACAGCACATCCAATCAGGTACTGCTTACATCACAAAACACTCAACCAACACCCACACGTAGGCACATGTACATTTTTTAACAAAACATATCTATACTGCTTTTTAATGTTCTTCATTTTTATTTTAAAACTCACGCTAATATACATATATTTTAAAGCAGAAAACAAATAAAAAAACTTTGTACACACATTAACATCGCTTTTTGAAAGTAAAAGTGGCTGCCACATTCTACACAAACTAGAAATGCAAGAAAGCATTTTAGACCCTCATTCTTAGCTCCACTTTGAAGCGCTTATTTTAATGACAATATTTTCGGCTTAAAGGTAGTGCTTTAGAGCCACCTAATAGCCAAAACTATTGAAACTTTGATTCAATATATTAGGGGATTTTTTTTTTTTTTAAAGTTAAGTGTTCTACATAAAATTTTGTTTTTTTGCAAAAACAGACCATTAATTTAAATAAAGATTATAATCGACAAAGCAGTCACTTTAACTCACCCTTGCAAATTCTTGTTATTCTACCCATGTGTCAATGCTTTTCCGTGATTACTTTGAATTTCGATGTTAAGTAGGAGTGTAACAATGATGGTGTGACCTGTGGGTTGAGCAAGAGTTAAGGGCTGCAGTGTACTTAACTGTTGCTTCTGTTTACTTAAATTATTTTAATTAACTCCAACAGTTTGCCAGTAATCTAAATCTGATTTACTCCTCAGCAGTAATTGCCATAAGGCAGTGGGATGGATTTCCAGTGGCTGTGCCAGGCACCATATGACAAGTGGACAGTATTTCCAGTAAGACAATGGGCCTCATTATGAGCTAGGCAGACATTTGGAGGTAAATCCTCCAAATAGCCCTGAGTAATTTTCCATTACCACCACTTTTTTTCAGGCGGAAATTCCACCTGACCAAGCTGTGGTAGTGGTGTAATTCCCCCATTTATTTTGGGTCCATTTGACCCAATGGGGCTTTTTTTGCGGAATTACCGCTGCAGTAATTCTGCCGATTTTTGGCAGTGAGTGGGAAGATTTACCCCCAGGGTTTTGCTGGAGGTAAATCCTCCACTCAAAACCAAAACTCATGATTTGGCGTAGTGGTAAAATTGGAGGTAACTCGGCTACCTCCAATTTGATCACTTACCGCCATACTCGTAATGAGGCCCAATGTGCTCCTCAAATAATTGCCAATGGGAAAACTTCCATTGAACACCAAACTTTGGGGCAAGCAACACCCCTTGTAAGACAGTGACCAGCCCAATAACCTTGGGTCACACATTGTTTCACAGTGCTGTTCTGAACTACAATCCGATAGGTGACCAGAAAGGAGGCTAGAACAGGGGCAACCTGCTGGTCTTGGAAGCAAGACCACGCAGAGAATCAGAGGTTCGAATCCCAGATCCATGCTTAGAAACCGAACTTGAATCAGTATTAACCGTGTAATGAAAAAAAAAAAAATAGAGCTCTTCCCTCCCACGCCATACGAGAAATACACATGGGAAAGGGGGACCATTGAAAAATCGATATCCCAGTCATATAATGACATCATAAAGTGCATAGGGCAGTTGCGTGTGCAAAAATCGATATCTATATCATAAAGTCACATCATATAAAGGTTAAGCCCTTTGCATGTTCCGGGTCTTAGCACGGTGCCCTTCATTCGAACCTGGGCGGAAGATACAGGAATGTTTGCAGCATGTATTGCAACTGTCCTTCATAGCACCTCTTGTGAAGAAATGCTTCTTCGCTTTGTCATCAATCTAACAATGAAAAAGCAAACTAATGCACTAGTGAAAGGTTTTAGCATTTTTGGTAGTAGTGTAGCAGACTTCCATGATCCAAGCAGAAATTGGTGGCATTGGCCTTTACTATCTTGGGAACAAAATTACAATTCTTTGCACACGATACTACTATAGCAGCAGAGTGGCCTTTGAAATCATGTTTCCACCTCACCAAAACGTGTTTTACTACATTGAAGATAATTGTCTTCACCCCCTTCTATAGACTAAAAAAATATGAAGTTTACAAAACATGGGATCACTTTAGGATTTCTGCCTCCTCAGAAAATGAGATAGAAATAGGCAGATCTCCTGTGTGAATTTGCTGGTGGTATTTGGCACAACTCTGAATTGGGTAGGCACTAAAATTGGCAGTATTTGGCAAATATGACACATTCTACTGTCGCTGCCCAACTATGAACGAGAGGGTTAGTGATTAGTGTCTATTTAACACACATTGTGCTTCATCACAGCTTGCTGTACTCTTGTTGACATTTCGTGCAGAAGGAGCTCCGCACCCTACTCGGTATTACCCAAATTGACCTTTGTCCTAATTGACCCAATTATAGTGGTCCTAATTGACCTTCTGCACAATTGACCTTTATATTATTTTAGTTATTTTATATATGTATTGGGTTGGTTTTGGATTATAAATATTATAAGGGGATTGGGTGGGGGGGGGTTGCAGGTTTTTTTGGATTGGGTGAGTGGTTGCAGGGGGTTTCCCCCCCACATATATGTCCTAATTGACTATTTAAATTCGGTCAATTCTCCCGAGGTCAATTGTGAAAAGGTCAATTAGTATACATCCCCTACTCACGTGTGCAACACAGTGTGCCCAAAACCACTGTACTGCACCTAGCATGTATGATAATTCTACAAAGTAGCAAACAACCCAGACGAAGGGTTGCATTCCTAAGGAGTCATCTCGATAGATCGTTCAGTGAGTTATGTGCAAAAGTCCACGATTTGCACTCCATGGGTCCTAGTTAGGGCAGAGCTGGTAACATGAAATGCCATTAAATTGGATAAGAACACCCGCTGCTTATAGCTTGAGAAATTGCTGTCGAATAGTGCTGCACAGCATCGAGCACGAGCAGGCACAAAATCAGAGGTACTGGGGCGAAGACAGGGTCCTTATCCATTCCACTAAAAAAATCAGAAGTATCCAGTGAGGTAGGCTTCAAAGTAGACGTGTCTGTATCTCCTGGACGTCTTGGAGGCCGTTGTGTTTCACAGTATGTCTCCCATTTTCGCGTTTTTTATAACAGGCAAAATGACGTGTGAGAGTGCACCTGGCACTGCTCAATCCATTTTCATTTAGGTAGGCACAGTCCGAACTTCCGTGTATCGGAAACCTGCAAAAAAATTCAACACAATATTAGTCAACTGATGCAAAAATCCACTGTAACGATATGCACGTTTATTTGTCCATATTGCAAACACAATTGCAGCGTCCAGTTGGCGCCAATTGCCAGCGTTGTCTCCGTCTACTTGAATGGCTATAACCTGGAGTGTGAAGAGACTGCTTCAAGGAAAAGAGTACGTGAAAAACTGAGAAATGAGGGCCCGTATGAACCAAGAAAATCAACATCTGGGCACCATTTAAAGGCAGCTCGTGGGCGATCCTTCTTCAAAGGAGGGTGATGGTGGGGGGCATTAAAGTAAGGGAATGGACGGTTCATAAGTAGAGTCCAGGGACCATGGGTTGAATAACCAGTGGCTTCCTCTGTTCACATCAGGGCTGGTCATCAAATAAGAATTCTGGGGCGCTGCCTAAGTCGCCACCAGCAGGGGGGCACAGGGAGCGGGCAGTTTGGGCCTAAAACAGGACAACTGGCCCCACTGGAAGAGTTTTGGATACCAGAATGGCACATTCCCTGAAGTGGGATAACATCTTACACTGATCCTAGTGAACATCCACGGTAGGTAGAACCAAAAGATGCGGCAGCTCTGCTGTCACATACATAGTACTGAGGATGGCACTGGAAGTAACAGGAACGGTACATTACCATATCCCAAGAGGGCAGAAAGTCTCACGGCACAAAAGTATGGGAATTTTAGCCTTGCACTGTTCAGCGCCCAAAGTAGTTTCAAGCAAACACGCACGTTATGTTAGGTTATCGTGCATTTCTATAGCGCCTCGTATGGCATTGAGCACTTTGCCTGTCAGAGAAGCAAAGGTGCAGTATGACAGAACATTCAGTAGTGGTAGGGAGGCGCAAAGTCGGGTAGATAGGTGGGATTGGGTGAGAGATAGACGAGATGCTCAGGAAGGCGCGAGAAGGAAAAGGGGGAAGGAGCTATGTGTAAAAGTGGACCTAATTTATCGTGGGACTCCACTGTATTCTCTGGTGTGCAGTGCCGAAAGGAGGGATATCTGGAGAAGAGGTGTTCACTACGTCAGGGGTTATGTCTACAATGTACTCACTGCATGGTGAGCCTGGATATTTTGAAGCCATGACCAAGAAAAAACAGGCAGCAAAGCCCTTACGCTTACTTTCCTAGTCCCGCCAACATCATTCGGGAGGGGTTGTATGCCAGAAATACTTATTTGCCAAGCTTGCAAGAGCTCCCTGAAAAGTGAGCAAGAAAACCCTCAATTTTTTGGGGTTTCCTCATTTATGTCATGTTTACCAAAACCCTAAGCGTGTGTGAAAAGTGCTTAAAGTTTTGCGGATCAGACGCTTCTCCAAGCAGAATGGGGGGGGGGTAGATCGCTCTCCTCCGCAGGTGCCTCCCCCTGGAATGGCATCCCTGCCCCTCTCAGACTTGAGCCCAATCTTCTTAAGTTGCAGAAGCTTCTCAAGACCCTCCTTTTCTCTTCCTCCTTCCCTTTCCCCATCCCCCCTGATAATTGCCTGGTTCTTTCAGATTCGTACAGGGCATCAGGCCCTCCCCGACCAGTCTACCACAGCACTTACCCCTCTGGGCTTCATCTTCCTGCACTAGCCTGGCTGGGCCTGCTACCCTCTGCACTTCCAGCCCCATTCCTCACACTTAGCATGTGGACCTTCTGCCCCTGCACTCTCTTCTCCTGCAGCTCTGTCTACCTAACCTCCCCTGGCACTTGCTTCACACTCTGACACTCCCCTCCTCTCCCTCCACTGCTCTGCACTTCTGTTTACTGCACTTGCATGATCTGAACGTCACAAGGAGTAGGAGGACCGCTTTTGTTTCGTCATCCCTACCACCCCCACCCCTTTTCTTGTTGCGCCTTGAAGCACATGGTGTATAGGCGCATTATAAAAACCCAAAACATAAAATAAATAAGGACACAAAGGCTTAGTACTAAACTCTGAGACTTCCACAGCGTCACAGTGAGCCAACCATGCCCCAAGAAAACAGCATGCAAAGGCCCTCTACTTATTCCCCTAAGCCCTTGATATGGGAAAACTTGAAGGTAATATGGGCACATTTAACTGAGGGTGTGATTTGAACCACTGCTTCCTTGGGAGCAGGAGCACAGTCGGACCTTCCTGGAGGTTCCAGAGTGCTGCTAGGCCCTTTAATGTAATGGCTATATTGGTGTGTGAGGCAAGAATCCTCTAAAACTAAGGATGGGCCCTTCTGAGAGTTAATTTACATAATCCAGCATTTGACTAGCCTTCTGACCCTTGTCAACAGTTACCATGTAAGGAAAGTGACATCATATTCTCCAGTCCTCCTCCAAAAGGAGTGAATGGGTACATATAGTAGCACTCAGGTAGATTCTACTTAATGTGCATTCAGCTTAATCCCAGCAGAGCAAGAGGTTATAAATAGGTTTCTACAGCTTAAAATATGACATGGCGTAGCAGAACATTTTGTAGCATACCAAACATAATTCAGTGTAGCACCTCAAAACAGGGCTGGGCATAGATAATAGGGATGTAACGGTATACCGTTAAAGATACCGTGAACCACTTAATTGAACAATAATAACCGTCACATTGTTTATACCGTTAAGTGTGCTTTTCAATCTGATTTGGAAAGGCTGCAGTAAGCAATTGCTGCGCAGTCTTGGTTTTGCACTGTTGGATGTGCCGTCTGCCAAGTAGTTTCAGTTGGAGCAGTTTTTAATGCCATTCCATAAACCACACGTGCCTTACACAAAATCAATATGTTAGCAATAGGAAGAATAGATACAGTGCCAAGAAGGAAAAGGGTTTACTTTGGGGTGGCGGCTTTGCGGTGTATATGTTTATAATGGATAATGTTCTCTAAACATATGGCAATGGGGGATTTCCCTGGTTCTATCATTGAATTTACATATAATAAGTCACACTGCGAAATTCACTCATGCTGCCATACCAAAGGGTAACATGTCAGTGATTACTGAACACCTTTTGGCCCGCAAGTAAACTAAAGGCATGTGTGTGCGTGTGTGTGCGTGTGTGTGTGTGTGTACTACCATCAGCCTCCATTGATCTGTGGCATGCAGGTTATCAAGATGGCAACATGTTCATCTTCACCAGTAGGCAGTGGGGAAGCAAAAAGCCTAAATGACCACTTAAGAAAAGCTATTCAGTTTGCTTTGCCAGTTGCAGCAGGCCTCCACCCCACCCCACCCCCTCCTCACGTGTGTTTGTGTTTGGTGGAAGCAAGGCATTTCAGTGGAAAGTATGTTGAAAAGCCCAAACAGTCGAAGACATATTTCTCAGGATATGCACACTTCCACAACTGAAAAAACGAAAATGCTTCCAGGCGAAAGGTTACCGTCCTAAAGTTGGGAGGTCAAGTTATGGTTCAGATGCATTCGATTGAATATCATCAGGTGAAATAAATATTGTGAACTAACGTTGCTGTGGAGATCATAGTGCTTGCAGATTACTCTCGTGCAGGTCCATCCAGAATTCACTTGTTTTGAGAATCAGTATGGCCAGAGTATCGACACAAGCCAGTGCATGGAAAAACATCCTATGCAGAAGGGGGGGATTGAGAGGAGCAATTGTTGCATATGCCATTGTATACGCGATTTGCACGAAAAAGTCCAGCTCAAAGGTTATGGACATTCAAAAGAAAAAAGTGAGTTGTACAAGAAGTACATTGCTGTGACGCCAAGTTCATCAATCAGAGCAACAAAGAGGGAAAGAAAGACAAAGACAGGCAGAGAAACAAAGAGCGAAAGAGAGCGAAACAAAGCCAGCGAAAAAAACACATGAAGTCAGAGAGACTAAGCGAGACGGCGGGAAAGAGACAGAGTGAAATCAAAACTTGCTAAAGGAAGCCAGTATTCCATTATTGCAGCCAAGACAACGAAAAAAAACCTCTTGTAGCAATCCCATCAGGCAAATGCATGGGATGCAATGCAGAGAAGTGGGGATATTTTTCAAAAAATATTTTAAAAACACATTGCGAGTACCAGGGAAGTTGTAGGCGGGTGCGGCATAGGCAAAAGGGGGAGGCGGTTAAACTGGTCAGGGGTGAGGTAAAGAGTAATACTATGCACTGAAAACCCTAATGCTCCCACATAGTTATCAATACCTTCTCCAGGCATCTGTTTTCTTGAATAAAAATTAAACCGTTCAGGAACTACATTAGTTTTCGCTGCAAACCGTTCTTCTATCCTCGACATCCATATGCTAAATAGATCTTTGTCTTCCTCCTCCCGACCTGAAAGTGTTTCATGAGCCTCACAGCTTCCACTCCAATTGCTGTTTTCAACAACGACAGTTTCTTTGAAGCTAATAACTCTTCACCCTTCTGTGCATTTAGGAAGGCTTCAAACAACTCTCCACAATTCCCATTTCATGCTGGGGTTCCCTGGAGACTGTAAAAATTGTATTGGCGGTTGTACAGCCATATTAAAGTTCCTTCTCACGTTTTCTCTGTCCCCCTTCATGTTAATCTGAAAACATGATTATTCCTTTGTGGGGTCTTCCTTATTTATTAAGAAACTTGTATCCTTCTCTTTTTCAAAGACAAAAAAAAAGGAAAGCAACTCCACGATAATCCCCTTAAAGTGACTCGCTAACACCACCAAAAAACGATTGTTCTGAGGGTGTATGGTTTTTCTGAATCCCAGTGATTTGACCGAAGGGGAAATTATCGAGGCTGAAATATCCGGAAACGAAATGTTCGAATTGCCAAAAGTTCAAACACTTTGTTTTTGGACATTTCAGCCCCGATAATCACACAATCACTCACACACAATCACTCACACACAATCACTCACACACAATCACACACTCACTCACTCACACACACACACACACACACACACACACACACACACACAATCACACACACACTCACACACACACACACACACACACACACACACACACACACACACACACACCACGTGTTTAAACTGTAAGGAAGACAGTATCACAAGTATGACACGGACACAATGGATACAATTTGTAAAACCTTTATTGAAAATGTTGGGGGTCGGAGAAACTCCTATGTTGCCCTATATCTAAGATGCGAGTAGTCTTGACCATCAAATGATAAACAAAACAGTCCTACTGGAGTCCGTCAAATCAAAATGGCCTACGCTAATAAAAACCTAATGCCTGCCCTATCTCTTGTACAAAAAGTGTAAAAAGGAGAAATGTATGTAAAGGAAAAATCAGTGTTCAAAAGAATAAAAAGGTAGTTGAACCAGCTCTCCTCCTCATGATAAACCTCACAGAGTAAGGCTGTCTTTGTAAGCAGAATGACACACTCTGGCGCGGTTTCTGACACTCTAAGCAGTTTCAAACCGTGGATTGAGGCCCGCCTGGCCTTCCACGTTAAAGTCTCTTGCTTGACTTTCCAACATAAAGTTTACATAAGGTCCCCCTCTGCCAGGCTCAGACCTTACAGCTCACAGTTCATGCAAGTCCCCCTCTGTCGGGCTCAGGCCTCTCACGTCACAGTTCAACACAAACATGCTGGGCGGCTCCGTTCCCCAAGCTTATTGTACTTCGGGTCTCCCTCAATCGAACCCCTTTTGTATGTCGAAGACTTTTGAATGTGCGTGGCATTCTTTACAGTCCACCGCAGGACCACTTCGACTCAAAGTTCACGTTTACTCTCGCTTAATTCACTTTTGCTATGTGTTTGCCTTATAGCTTCAAACAATGTACCTTTCACTGAGACTTTCAAATGGGCTACTTCCCTTCACCGGACCACTCTATTACTTAGTATCACTGATCTCACAGCTGCCTTTTACTTCAAAGTTAATTCAAAGGTCTGCCCTTCTTCACATTTCATCCACACGCGCGCAGCCTTCACTTGTGATCCCCCTGGTCCAAACAGGAATTGCCCTTTTCTTGGTCTTCCCTTTGCTTCGGACGCCCGGGTGAGAGACACCCTTGATCTAAGAGTTAATAGCAGGAACCAAGAGGCAGGGCTAAGAAGATGGGTGGGGCTTGGGCCAGGTGACCAAGATCCACTTGCACATGCTCCCCATCTGCAAAGGAAGAGAGGCTGGAGGGCTCCTTAAGTAGGGAAAAAGAGCTGCAACAAGGTAGGCGCCAGGTGGGCGGGGCTTGCTAAAAGGGGAAAGCGGTGAAGTGCAATTAGTCCGCCGTGACGATTCATCTTTATTACACTGCATATCTGTCCGGTCAGGACAGCATCGGTGAGTAGCCTGGGCCTGGAGATAGCATACATCTGGTGGGTTGGTCTTAACCCTTCTCCACTATCAGGGCCTGTGTCGGGGCTCGGGAGGCAGGTCCGGATCACGCGTGAGCTTGGGCACGAGTTAACACAATATATTCATGCTGGACTTTACCGGAGCTCCCGTGTGGCACTGGGCACACCGTGAAGTCAGGCTGCTAGGAGGCTACACACTCCAGGAGTCTGCAGACCCTGTGTGTGCGGGGGGATGTGAGGAATATTTATCTTGCCGGTGGAAACCACAACGTTTAGGGCAGTGCACCATGAGGAAACATGGACACTTAATTTATCACAAACCTAAAGTGGTATTTGGTGAAGCGGTGGCGCATTCTCATGGCCAAAGGAGGAATTGATCTTTATTGAAGAAATATTTTATTTCATCATCAAGGATATTGGCTGTGGTACTGGGAGATAGGGGGGCAGTTGGAGGGCATTGCTGCACCCCCATATCTGTTGTGGTTATCAGCAGTTTCCCGACTATACTTTTACACAAAGTTAAGGGCAGGGAAGAGTGGTGGTAGTTGGAGTTCGCTCCTACCTTCATTTTAAGTACTGCACAGGAGTCTAGGCTGGGAAAGAGTGGGGGTAGTCATAGGTCGCTTCTATCCTCACTAGTGACTGCATTACTTTGGCATTTATGAGTTATTTTGGTTCCTAGGGATTGCATCGACAGTCAAAGCATCGACAAACCATACCATTGACAACAAAGCATCTAAAAAATAAAAAAAACATCAAATGCATTTTTATTATGGGGGGGGGGTTCTCTTTTACTAAACTAAACCCTTTACCATTGAAACACATTTTTTCAAATGGTATGGTTTGTCGATGCTTTGTTTTAGATGCAATGACCGGATACCGTTATGTTCTATACCAATTCATTTTATTTTAATTTCTTGTTAGAATTTCCGTGTTTATTTATTATAATGCAGAATATGGACCCTCCCCCGGAATTTATGGCAAATCCTGCAGATCCACCCATTCCATGGGAGGACTGGAAAGACCTGTTCAAATTGTATTTTGTTGCATCAGGCTTTAAAAGATTTTCTGATGAGCAGATGTTTTCAACTCTGATGTGTTGTGTTGGTGCTGAAGCAGTCAAAGTAATCAAAAAAATTGCCTGATGTGCAAGGTGTTGAGAAAGGGGTGGTGGAGCGGATGGGGGTGGGTTATATGACAAAGCCTTGAGGAAATTAGAAGCTGGCAAACAGGTAAATGTGGTTTTGGAAAGATACACATTTGTACTCAAGGAAGCAAGGCATTGGGGGGGATAGTGGACTCATTTGTTGCTGATCTAAGAGGTTTATTGGCAACATGCAAATTTACGGGGAGGCAGTGTTAGGGAGAAATCTCAAATGTGCTAATTCACTTCACCTTAGAGACCCCCAGCAACTTTGCTGGATTTTTGAGGACTTGATTTTCTTACCTGGAAAGAGTGTGAGCCTTTTTTATCCCCCTCTCATGTATTTTGAAGTGCGTTTTACATTTGTGTTCTTTGATTATGGAGTTTTAGATAACTCCATGGGCATCATCGTTCATGTGTGTCACATAGCACCCTCAGTGCAGTGACACAGGGATGTCTTTTAGACTGCCCAAAAGGTTTAAATACCTTCTCTGGGATAAACTACTGTTTCCCAGAGAATGTAAAGTGAAATTGACTTTACTAGTCTTTCCAAATTCCTAGACCCAGCACACACCATCTTACAATGGATTGCTGGAGGGGTTACATAGTATCCCCTGTGTCTAAATACTCATGTAGCAGTCAAATGCTACCCTTTCCTATTGAAAAGGCTGGTGGCAGTTGTTTTCCAATGAAAGACCATGATTTTTTCCGACCGGGAACACCGGTAGCTAAATATCACGGGAGCCATGTTTTCCAAGATGGCGCCGTAAGCCCCTTTGTTTAAACAGGTCCCGGTCTTTTTTTGCTGTTTCATTTTGGAACGATCCTTCTAGTGTTTGTCTCTGCATGCCAAACCAGGTTTGGTCCCTTTGTTCGTATGCCTTTGGCGGGCTTCAGGACTGAAGACTGCCTCTGGAGTCTGAGTGTCTGGGGTGGGCAGGAAGTGGGGGAGGTGCCCGAAACTCCCTGTACTTAGTCTCCTAGGAGACCCAAATGCACTCTGGCGTGATTGGCTTGCTGACTGCCCGGCAAGGCTTAGATTTGCGTGATGTAAATGGACATCCAATTCCCAAGGTTAACGAGATGCTCAGAACTATGGAAGAGGCTGTGTGGTATTCCACTTTGGACTCATCGTCTGTTTACCACTAGGTTGATCTCCATCCATCATCTAGGGCTCTCACAGCATTTGTTACACCCATGAGGGTATATACATTTAAAAGGTTAACATTTGGCTTAGCATCTGCTTCCTCAGTGTTTTAGAAGATCACAGAGGATTTTTTTTAAAGGATATTCTGGGTGTTCAGTGCTTTCAGGAGGACATGCTGGAGGGGACTAAGCATGATGGAGAGCATGACAAAAGGGTGGAGGAAGTTTTACGGAGGTTGGAGGTAGCAGCGTTCACCAAGTGTCTTTTTTGGGAGTTTGGCATGTTACTGGGCTTCAAACTACTTTAAGACATATGCATGGGGCATACCTTATGTTATTAGAAGGGACCACAAACCCTTGGCACATTTATTCACCACCAGGTGTTCAGGCCTGGCGAATCCCAGAATTGCCAGATGGTTAGCCGCATTACAGGGTTTCATTTTTTGTGTGGAGTTTTTGCTGGGGTGCTGCAACCCCGTTGCTGACTGTTTATCTAGATCCCCCAGGAAAATGGATGTTGAGGTGGGGAAGGGATTTGTGAGGAGTGGATTGCCCAAATTGGGAATACTGTACAGGCAGCATTTTCTAAAGATGCAATTGGTTGGCAGCTATAGAGGAGGATATGGACTTGAAGGAGGCCAACACCAGAACAGAAAAGGGATGGCATTTGGGGGAAGAGATGAGCTTGCCATTTTACAGAGTTAAAGATGAATTAAGTAGTTCTGTGTGGAGTTTGAATAGAGGGGAAAGGTTAGTCCCTCCCATGTGTCTTCGCAGGGAGCTCATCAAGCGCGCACACGAGGGCCCCCTGGGTAAGACTTTAACAAAACGGAGATTAAGGTCTACATTTTGGTGGCCTGTCATGGACTGTATGGTAGATGAAGAGGTTGGATATTGTATTCCATGCAATGGTAGCGACAAGTGTTTGAAGACCCAGAAGAGTGAGATGGGTAGTGTGGAGATCCCAGAGAAAGCATGGGAGAAAGTAGCAATTGGCTTTATGGGGCCTATAAGCATTTTGCTTAGATCTGCAATAGTACTTGTAGATTATGCTTCAAGATGGTTTGAAGTGCAGGTTGTAGCATCCATATCGGATGTGTCAGTTTGCAGGAATAAATTACAGAAGGTGCTGTGGGTGGTAATGATGTCATTGAAAGTAACGTTGAGAGTGAAGAGAATAGATGTTCAAGCTCATTATTTGGAAGAACAAGACAACCACCTGTAAAATTCTGTGATTATGAAATGTCATATGTACGTTATGGATAGTTACAGTCAGTAGTGCTAGAGTGTAAGAGGAAGCATATGACATAGACAGTTCTATGTATTTGTGCGCAGAATTTGATGTATTAGCACGCAATGGCATTCAGACGTTCCATTTTCGAATGCCTTCACGAGCAGCATTTTGACAGTTGGAGACGATTGCTTCATACATTCTTGTCCCCTCAGCCTTGAACAGTGTTGGGGTCTTTTTGGCCAAATGAACCTCTTAATATTTACTCTACAGAACTGTGTGCGGTCCCTTAATTACAACAGTGGGGTTAGGGGTCGGGAGACTTGTCAGCAAAGTTGCAATCGACATTGTGCATTATATCCCGTTGAGGGAGGCTGGTGCGGGTTGCCACTCCTAGATACAGATGGGTTAGGAACAAGCCCCCATTCGGTATCATTGCAGTGCTGAACTGGGTGAGCCAGGCAGGGCCGAGCCTTGCTCCCAATCACAGTCTGCCCCTAGCGTCATGCGTTGCTCATTTCCAATTATATTTTTAGAAACTTAAAAATGGTTTTGCTTTTGTGGAACTTCACATCTTTAAGCCATGATCAGTGTTGCTTATTACTGCTGTGTTTTAAAGCTTTCTTTGCGTTATGGTGCATGCAGTGTTCTTTCAGGATGAGGACAATAAAAGTTACAATCATTGTTATTTGCTCACATAGATTTACATATTGTTCAGGTTGGTTTATAATTGGAGCGTAATATTTAAGCTCTTAAAAGCCAAAACGAGCACGTATTTGCGCACCTGCCAACAGGCCCCTTCTTTTTAGGGACTGCTATTCCAGCCCCGTTTTTTTCATGCATTCTGGGAATTGTAATACTGGATTTCACCCTAATTAACCCAGGGCAACAAGTGCCGCACTGCCTCAAAAGACAGGACTATGCTTTCAGATCCTAAATAGACTGGAGCATGTTAGAATGCCTCTATGGCAGGTTCCTTGCTTGGCTCGTGTTTGGCCCTTAGAGCCAAGCCAGACCAGACTCCTTGGTTCGGATCTGGCTTGGCACTACCTGTGAAATCTCCAATACCCTCACCTCTATTGCAATGAGGAAGCATAGCTCAAGGGCAACACATTTGTCTTGGAAGCAAGTCAACGCAGCCACCACAGGTTCAAATCCTGATCCTGCGCTTAGAAACCACTGCTGGTATTAAGCACGTTATAAAAGAACAATTATAATTATAATGCTTGATCAGCAACCTAAAAGATTTACAGAGGCATGATTTTAATCGTGTTCTTTAGTCACACCTCCAATCACTTCACAAGAATGCAGTACAGGGACTAAATCCTCTTCGAAAACAAAACTGTATAACTATAATTCAAGCTATTTACATGAACGGTACTAAATACTCCTGCCAAAACTACAAGTAGAAGCTGGCCAAAAGGTGGATACTTGATATCCTTCTGAATACTTTGGTGGACGGCTTGAAAGAATTTGGCCAATCTGTCCAAAAAGGGTCTTTACCCAGCAGGACATACTTCACCACCGTCGCAGGGCCTGGGTATATAACAACGTATGAAATTATTGCAAATGCGCAGAGAACGGCCGCGGTGCGCACAGACTACAGGCATGTGGACCGGTGAAAAGGGCATCAACCGACAGCCACCCTTAATGTGCTCTCCTATGAGGCCTGGCAATTGGAGCTGTTCTAAAAGCCAATGCTATCTTAGCTGACAACAAGAGGTTGTTAGCCTCCTCTTAGTTTCTGTGAAATATGGCTCAAATCCCTCGCTGTCACATTCTTCCCTTAAACTCACTCCTCTTTCCTTATCTGTATCACAACTTTGGCTCTTAGAGCAGCCTTTGGCAGAGAGTTATGATATGATAGTTTATTATATAGCGTTTATACACAATGTGTTTCAAAGTGCTTCACGACAAGGGAGGGAACAAGGCAAAATACAAAACATTCTTACAGGCCATGAACAACAAGAATGTGAAATAGCCATCGTACTCGGCCTAGCGACATTTCAGATAGTGCAAGTTCAAAGACACAGATAGTAAAGAAATGGGAACAGACGGGCAACTACTGTACTAGGCCTGACGACATTTCTGGTGGACCTGGAGAATTACAAGAGGTGAGGGAGAGGGGAGGAGAAGGAGGGAGTGGAACAAAACAAGTGAGTATCGTACTAGGCCTGACATTTCAGATAGAGCTGGAGGGAGAGGGGGGAATAACAAGTAAAGGGTGGCGGGGGGTAGGAGACAAACATTTGTTTACTATCATAGTAGGTCCAGGGACAATTCTGGTAGATTAAGTGCATAAAGTAGGGGAAGGGGGAGAGAGAGAGAGAGAAGGGGTAAGGGAGAGGCGAAGAGAAAAGAATAAGAAGAGTGAAAAGAGCAGAGAGGCAGAGGGGAGAGCTGTTGCATAGGTCAGTACAACACATAATGTTGCTAGGGAACAGAAAATGTAGGCAAGGATTCACGGTGACAATGGGCACAGCATGATTCAGGGCCAAATCCAGGGGAGGTCCAACATGAGAGTGGACACTGGGCTGCGTTCAAACCTCTAAACACAAAGGAAGCAACCACAATTGTTCCCACAGAGACTATTCTACGAACATGCCTATTGCTAAACCGAGCATTGGAAAGTCTCATACAGATGGGAAAATACTACTGGAACTAAGTTCCTTACAAAGTGCTCTCTAAGTTACTTCCCAGAGAGTCCCAACCACACTAGATTCAGGATAACCACTAATGGTGTAAGTAAAATAATTACCCTTTTAGGTACACTGCATTGAAATAAATTGTTGTGGGACTCTGGAAAAATAGAGTGCATTGAGCTCTTGAGTGCTGGCATGACAAAAATCAGATACTAACCTGTCAGATTTATTTGGCGCTCACTCTCAACTCAGGGAGTCCCCTCCCCACCCCCCCCCCAAGCATGTGGCGCACAACAAAGTGATTTGCAGATTTAACTTTAGTGAGGCCTCCAACCTACATAGTACTATTCAGCAAATACCCGCTTTACCACCAATAAGCAGGAACCAGGCAGGTGTATAGTAAGAATGTATATTTAAGTTTTTACAAAGAATAATAGAACATTCACCCAAAACATCAGCCACCAACTCCGTGGCACTACACAATATCATAATTTCAAATTACTTGCACCAATTGACTGACCTATATTTCTAATGGGCTTTCAGATGCTACAACACGCAGGTAAAAATAGTAGAGATGGGCAGTCATCACTTTGCATCAGATTTCTTGCAATTGAACCCATAGAAACATGTAAAACACAGTGATTGTTTAGTTTGTTGCCATGCTCTTTTCTCCCAGCAACCCCCAGCCCCAGTCATCAAGCAGATATGGCCCCTTTGGTGTGAAGGCAAGGTGCAGGTATTGGGAGCGCAATGGGAACATTGTTTTTGTTTTAATTTTGAAAGGCAAGGTTTGGGAATGAAGTTTCTAGTAAAAATCATTTTTCAACACACAATATAGTGAAAGCAAGGCTTTGAAGATTCTGTTTCGAGAATAAATGGGAAATTTCCATTTTGCACCATGCATACAAGGGAATGCACTGCTTTGGGATTCTTGTTTAAAAGGAACGGGAAAATTCGTTTTAACACTCTACATTCACTTGAAATGCAGAGTTTTAGGGTTACTTCTTTTTGGGATTAAAGACACCCCCTTCTGTACAGAAGTTAGGGGTTTCAGAAAAATAGTCACCCACATACTTATTGTCTATACTGGCTCTAACACACTGGGCATGTACTTTGTTAGTTTCGAACTCATTCCGTGAAGGCAGACAGTTCCCAATACAATTCAATTTAAATGGATAGGGTGGTTTTCTATGGGGGAATTAATTTGAATAAAATGTGCCAAGGGTCTCCCCACCCTACCCGCTATGCGAGATGGAGATTAAGGCTGGCAGATTCCCACCCACACTTTTGTTGGCCTTTGGATTAGTCTACTTACATGGGAGGCCTTGGTTATGGGGCATCCAGGCAAACAGCAGGGCTGTGCTCTCCTCTGAGGAGAGCACAGACCTGGTTAAAGGCTTTGGTCAAGAAGAGTCCCCAGTAGCCAGTCCTCCTCTAGGCTCCTGTGAGAAACCAGAAGGTGTCGCACCCGCTAGTCTCTGCAGATTTCTCTCTCAGGTGGCCAGGGCACGGCCATCGATTTTGGATCCAGACCATCACCTGGGGTCTTCGGGGAGTGGGACACCGGATGGTGAGATGCAGTATCCCCCCTCCGTGTAACACCTTTATCCCATCCTACCAGATAGGATATTTAGAAACTCTGCACGCCCCCCCTTTCTCTACACAAACACTCACTTGGACAGCCCACTATGGGAGCTGTACCTGCCGTGTACCTGACATGTCCCAATACTATGGCAAGGCGAGGTCAGGCAATTATCGACACTCACACCTGACTTCCATTACACTCCCCCACACAGATAAAAAGGCGGAGCGCGAGAGCACACTCTGAGCGAGGCAAAGCACACGAAGGTACAGCAGTTTCGAGTCGGCAGCTGAACGATGGGAGAAAGACAGCAAAGCACAAGGGGTTTGTGAGAAGGGAGGCACCCTTGACCTTTTTCGGCAGGACTCTGTTACTTTCAGGAAACCTTCAAGGCAGAAAGAGTAAGACCAGGAAACCAGGCTGAAGATTCCTGCATTGAGTGTCGGAGATACCAAAGAGCCCTCCTGCGTAACTGACCAAGGCGGGGAGGAGCAGCAGACGCTGTGGTATCGTCCTTGGCTCCAAGAACAAAGAAACGACAGAACACCACAGCGGGCGAGTTGGGGAGACCGATGCACAACCGGTCTGTGTTGAAGTCAAGGTTGCAAGTGGCAACATTGTATAACGAGTGCTGGAATTAACATTGTTAAACGCATGTGATGAAAGATGCTAATAAAGCTAAACTGATGATGAATGTTTGAACTTGAGAATGAAAGTTACGATACCGTTGACACGAGGGGGATCCATGGTCCGAGCCCGAACGAGGGAGACCAAATTGTGAACATTGTGGAAAAGGGGTCTGAGCCTGAACGAGGGGGAGCCGTGGTCTGAGCCCAAACGAGGGAGACCAAATTGTGAACATTGCGGAAAAGGGGTCTGAGCCTGAAAGAGGGGAACCCGTGGTCCGAGCCCAAAGGTGGGAGACCAGTCTTGAACTTGTGAATGTGGAAACCCCGACAAAAGGAAAGGAACTTTTGTGTTTTGTTTGTTGCATCAGGCCCTGTGCAAAAATAGATTGTCATTGTGAGAGAGACTTTGGCAGAAAGCTCTATTGCCTATGTGTTGAACTGTTACCTCGTTGCCAAGAAGCCAGAGTGTATGCGAAGCCCGCATGGGAAGCCTTGCCCCATGCTGAAAACGTGGGGAAGACAAGCCAACTGCATAACTATCCTGACATATCATTTGTTGAACACTTTTAATAAGGAGTGGTAATAGGTTTAAATTAGTATTGGCCCTTTTATTTTGACAGACTCCACTAGGACTGCGTTATTATTGTTCGATGGTCATAGCTTGCTCCCATCCTTAGATTTAGATGGGCGTTCAACCAACCCATTTGCAGTTCAATAAACACCCTTGAACTAACTGTGATCACTTGTGTCTTTCTTCAGTGTGTGATACCATGCCTTCCTTGCACTCCTCAAAAGGTCAGGCCCAGCTAGCTTCTAGATTTCCCAGTCTCTTTCGCCCATGCAAGGTTTAAGGCCTTTCCAGGTAAACAACTTTTCTCCTGGCAAGGTTTACCCTGATGACCTTGGTAGCTCTCCTTGCCACTCTGCTAGTTATTCCTCGCAAGAGTCCAGAAGAACAAGTTACTCTCTTACCTGGTAACGTTCTTTCGATGGGATGGTCCGACGACGTATTCCATATCTATGACAGGTAATCACTACAGCTGTGCTGCTTCGGAACATTTTCGGCGTCTGCGTCCTGCGTCGATGACGTCGATACGCTGTCCTCGAGGGCCTCAGTCGAGCCGATGTCACCGGATGTTGTAAGTACGACGCCCGTAGCGTCAGTTGTAGTTTGTTCCCCAGAACGTGGGGCACCAATCTTCTGCCAGTATGACCACAGAAAGCCTTGCGGAAACGTAAGCTGCAATCGCATAAGAAATTCTGTGGCGGGGCAGGTAGGGAGCGAGCGATATGGAATACGTTGTCGGACCATCCCATCGAAAGAACGTTACTAGGTAAGAGTAATTTGTTCTTCGAGGGGATTGGGTCCTCTGACGTATTCCATATCTATGACAGACTCCCAAAGCAGTACCAACGTATGGAGGAGGGAAAAAGAATTTAGAATATAGAAATTTAGAATGCCCAATCAAATTGCAGAGCAAAGGACCGCCTTGCCAAAGGCCAGATCCTGCCCATGGATAGAATCTAGGGAGTAGTGTCTAACAAAAGTATGGACCGAAGCCCAAGTGGCTGCTTCACAGATGTTACGAATAGGAACACCACTCTGAAGGGCAGTAGAGGCAGCCATACCCCTAGTAGAATGGGCCCGTAAGCCTACCGGAGGGTCCTTACCCGCCAAGCGGTAACATTCAGAAATTGCCAAGATAATCCATCTAGACAAAGTCTGCTTAGTAACAGCTTGTCCCAAACGCCTTCCAGTGTAACCAATAAAGAGCTGTCTGTCCACTCTGACCCGGGACATGCGTGAAATGTAGAAACTTAAAGCTCTCCTAGGATCCAACCTATGGAGTCTCTCCTTGTCCTTACCAGGATGCAGAGGAGGATAGAATGCCGGAAGAATGACCTTCTGGCTTAAATGACATTCCGATACAACTTTCGGAAGAAACGAAGGACGGACTCTCAGGACAACCCTGTCCTTATGAAACACTGTGAAGGGTGGCTTAACAAAGTGCCTGCAACTCACTCACTCTGCGAGCGGAAGTAACCGCAACTAAAAATACAGTTTTAAGGGTTAACAGTCTCAAAGGACAGGAATGTAAAGGCTCAAATGGAGCACTGTTATGACCCTATGTTGGGGTCAGCTGGGTAAAGGACACGCTGGAGGCCAGAAGTACTTATTGTTACTTTAATCAGGTGTCATCAGGAGATTCTTTAGTAGTTACAGGATCAGATTGGAGCCCACTGGCTCCCACCACCCAGGCTACATCATCTCAACTGTCCCTGGGTGGAACACTCACCACACAGCATTCCAACCTATCATACCCAAACACTCCATTCATGACATCACTACCCAGGCGCTCATCATACACACTCCAAGAGGACAGAGAGTGACCCTTAACACCACCCTTCCTTCAAAGCCTAACTATCCGAACACCTCCCTTCCTTCAATCAACACCAACACATCACCTCCTTAAAATGCACAACATTCACAGGGAAGAGCACCAACCACACTCACAAGCACACCAAAGCCAGTACCAGGCACCTGGGGAATGTTTCCAACATGACAAAACAAACGAGAACAAGACCCAGCTGCCTCAACTACTCTCACAACCCAACAGAAGACACTGATCACCTTCCATTCCCTACCGCCACCAGGGAACCTCGCAGCTGCCACCTACGAGCGCAAACCGGCCCCACCGTGGGCATACCCACCAAAGCAAATCCACAGACCCTCAAAGAACTCATGACTCCTTTTATTTGACCCCTGCCACGGGCAAAATCATGGGGCTGCCACACCCACGCACAAACTCCCTAGCTCGGGATAAACCAGGTCTTGCTCTGACAAAGCAACCAATAACTCACTATGAAACAGTGACCACAGGGCGATCTTAGGAAGGCACCAGATACCATATGTCACACGCCCGATACCAGACAGCCAGCAACTCACACACACAGCTCATACACAGGCCCGATACCAGACAGCCAGCAACTCACACACACAGCTCATACACACTAAGGCCACTCCGACCAGAGGGCGATCTTAGAAGGGCACCAGATCCCATATACCACACACACGATATAGGACAGTCAACAACTCACTCACAACTCATACACACTAGGGCCACTCCCACCAGAGGAATTCCACAACAAGTACCCAAACACCGATCCCAGATTGGCGGCCGTTCCAATCTGAGCCATCAGCAGTCAGGTCTCAACCCAACACATCTAACAACAACAAAAACCTCCGGCAACTAGATGGAAAAGTCAAATTAGCCCTAAAATTACAGGGAAGTGCCATCGAAAAAATGACACACTCTGCAACCCAATTTAAGAAACAAGAAAACCTACCCAAGCCAACTCACAACTTGGACAAAATGCCACTAGGTGACCTTGGGGTGAAACACTCACACACCCTTTAACTCACCATCAGACGCGAGGCATGAAGGCGTCCCCTCACTCTCGCGCCACAAACAGTATGCAGGCAGCGTCCTGCCAAACAACTATTCCTAAAACCAGTTACCTCTGAGAACACCAAGTGTAACTCACATCAATGGGCCATAAACACCCATACTTAAAATACACTTCAAAGGGCTGCACGCACCCATACTCATAATACACTTTAATGAGTAACGCACACACGTGCTCATAACAAACTCACATCAATGGGTCATAAACACCCATACTTAAAATACACTTCAAAGGGCTACACGCACCCATACTCATAATACACTTTAATGAGTAACGCACACACGTGCTCACAACAAACTCCAGTGTGCAACACACACTCATGCTAGAAACACACTCCAAAGGGCCATACACACCCATACTTAAAATACACTTCAATGGGCCACACACACCCATACTCATAACACACATGAATGGACAACACACACCCATGCTCAACACTCTCAACAGTGGGCCGCACAGACCCATGCTAATGATATGCAACAGGATGCACATTATACCTACAGATGATTTCTCAGGAAGTAGGTAACTATCTTGACATTTCCTAAAGCTTTGCTCACTTTAACATTTCCTAAGTCTACACTTTTAAACATTTGCTTTTTAGTAAAAGGAACACTAAAAGTCCATGTTGCCTGAAACTGCAACGTAACCAACCTGCAATTCCTCAAATAGATGTTAGACTGACACAAGCTAACCTACCCATTCACACCTCCATGCAAACGTAAATTCTAAGAAGTGCAAAGGCAACACTTTGCCGCATTATAAAGTCCACGTTGCACGGTTCCATGATGAAACGTAACCTCCTGCAAATCCTCAAACTGTTATTCTGATATGCAGTGAACCGCTATTAATAGCTCGCTATATTGCTGCACTCACCGCACTGAATCACTCTGGTCGAAGCTTTTAAACTCTGCAACATACCAAACAGTCCACACCGTCCATTCACACAATGAAACACAATCCCTCTTTGGTATTTCCAACAATAATGTACAACCTCACAAAATCCAACATTGCATTTTCTTGGCTGTAGAACATTCCGTTAAATCAATATCTCGTCCATAAAATACCTTGCAATGACTGACTATGCTTGGAACATAAAAAACAGAAACGGTAATAACGAGGCTCAGCTGCATTACGATGAGACCCTTACTTGCTTCGAGTCCAAGTTCAGTTTAATGCCAACCTGGGAGAGGCAGGCTCGCAACACTGCCCCATAATTTCAAGCAGCACTCCTTCGATCCCCTTGAAAGGCAATGATAGACAATTCATGTCAGTCTCCACTACGACGCAGCTAATACAGGAAACCCAGTACACGGAAAGGAAACTTCATTTCCTGGCCACGCTGAATGACGTTGCAGGGTCCATTATTCGAAACCCTGATGCAGCTCACTGGATTGCCACGAACTTCAGAGCACCGAGCATTCTCTGACAGTACAGAATCTCTATGATCCAGCATTCCACACAATCGCTGAGTCCCCCTGCTGGGTTGATGACATCATCACTACAGGATGGGAGATGGGGCCGCATGGAGCTCCAGGGCTCCAACTGTCACCATGCGCGTTACGGGACGGCTGAGACTAAGGTATGGAATCCCAATACATGGGACGTGCCCAGTACCACGGCTCCTCACTCACATAACATGTGAACCATTAGGTGGCTGGAAACTGACAACCCTTCACTGCAGCACACTCTTACTGCCATCCTACAGAAATGGGTGTTTTTCCACAGACACAGCCTCCTTTAGGCAGTCTCAGCATACTATAGATTTTAACGGCTGTCCAGGAAAGACACACACTTCACTCCTTAGAGCCCGCATTTCCTAGCTCCACCTCAGCTCTACACCAGCGGTGACAGATGCGTCTCTGGCGCCTCTCCCTGGTACTACAAGAGCGACTTATGGCACAAACATTTTAACCCTGTAGTGCCAACAGGAACAGTCTCTTGGGTTAACTTGTGTGGAAACTAAAACACCAGCTCTCATGTTACCGGGTGCCATTATCTGTTACCATCTTTTGAAAGTCACTAGAGACACCCTCTTATCCCCTGGGTGGTGGGACTCATCATGGGGGCAGTGGGCCCCCTACTTTTTTCTCAGTCTCTGTGATCCTGTGCTGCACCCCCCGCAGCAGTCCTTTCTCCTCTCTCTCATCCTTTTCTCCCACTGTTTGGCCTCATTCATGCAGGTACCTGTCTTATCCAGCATCTTCTCAGGGTCCGCCTTCATCAAGAGCATCCTCGTCGCCAATATATGTTATGACCCTATGTTGGGGTCAGCTGGGTAAAGGACACGCTGGAGGCCAGAAGTACTTATTGTTACTTTAATCAGGTGTCATCAGGAGATTCTTTAGTAGTTACAGGATCAGATTGGAGCCCACTGGCTCCCACCACCCAGGCTACATCATCTCAACTGTCCCTGGGTGGAACACTCACCACACAGCATTCCAACCTATCATACCCAAACACTCCATTCATGACATCACTACTCAGGCACTCATCATACACACTCCAAGAGGACAGAGAGTCACCCTTAACACCTCCCTTCCTTCAAAGCCTAACTATCCTAACAAGCACCCATTAGGAATTTTAGAACAAGGTTCAAATCCCAACCGGGCACCTGGAAAGGTGACGGTAGAAACACATTAGTGAGCCCTTTAAGAAACTGAGAAATTAAAGGAATTTTGAAATAAGAACACTCCTCAGACGAGCGCTTAAATATGGACAGCGCCCTCACGTAACCTTTAATGGTACCCACTTGCAGGCCCTTGTGGGCTAAAGAAAGCAAAAAAGACAGAACCACAGGAATGTCACATAAAAAAGGATCCACATTCTTAACCCTGCACCAGTCGCAGAACTTTCTCCAACGGCAACGGTACAGGGACTTTGTTGCAGGCCGTCTGGCCGAAAGCAACACCTCCATCACATCTTCAGGAGGTCCCAATCCTTATACCTCAACCTTTCAGAAGCCACGCGTGAAGGTTGAGGGATCTGACCTCTGGATGGAGAACCTGACCCCCCCCTCCCGTGAGAGCAGATCGTCTCGGTAGGGAAGACGACGTGGAGGGCAGATGGACAAGTCGAGAAGGTCCGGGTACCACATTCTCCGGGCCCATGCCGGAGCAATGAGGATCATCTGGGAACCGAACCTCCGTAACCTCTGCAGCACTTGCGGGATGACGGGGACTGGAGGAAACGCGTACAGCAGTGGGAAGGACCACTCCACCATGAACGCGTCCCCTAAGGCTCCTCTTGGAGGAAATTCCTGCGAGCAGAACCTTTCACACTTCCGGTTGACACTGGAGGGGAAGAGATCCACTTGTGGGGTCCCCCAAAGGGCGAAGATCTCCAGGAGAATCTCCTGAGCCAGCTCCCACTCGTAAGAGATCGTGCTCTGCCTGCTCAGAGCATCCGCCGTCTCGTTTTCGTCTCTGGCCAGATGAACTGCCGAGATCGGAATTTCCTGCTGGATGGCCCAGAACCAGAGCTGCATCGCCTCCCTGCACAGAGGAAGTGACCCTGCCCCCCCCCCTTTTTGTTGAGGTAGTGCATGGCTACTGTGTTGTCCATCAGAATCAGGACATTCTTCCCTCGCACAGTCGGCAGAAAAGCCTTCAGGGCAAGCCCGACGGCCCTCCGCTCCAACAGATTGATATGGAGTCTGGACTCCGACGGAGACCAACGACCGCTGACTGTCAACTCGTTGGCATGAGCTCCCCATCCCGTGAGGGATGCGTCCGTCACGATCGTCACCTCTGGCCAGGGAAGCCAAAATGGAGCCCCCTTCATCAGATTGCCTTTGACGGCCCACCACAGAAGGTCCTGGGCGACAGAGGGCGGCACCTGAAGACGCCATTTTCCGTTTGGTTTCTTGACGACAAAGAAACAGGAGTACACTCCCTGTCCTTTTTCTGCCACCGGGACCAGTTCTATAGCCCCTTTCTGCAGCATAAGCGCCACCTCCTGCCGTAGTATTTGAAGGTGGGGCTGAGCTGAGAACACCGGTGGAATGTGTGGTGGCTTGTCTTTGAACTGTAGAGAGTGGCCCAGACGAATCGTGTCCAAAACCCATTGATCTGTTGTGATGCGCTCCCACTCGTCGACGTGACGAGACACTCGGCTCCCCAGGACGTCCTGAAACATGTAATTGTTGGTTGTTGGTTTGTTTGTCTTTCGTCGACGAAGAATTGGCACCCCGTCGTCTGGAGGTTTGGTAATCCCTTCCTCTACGAGAAGACTGGGCCGCACGTCTGAAGCTTTGGGACGAGTAGGAGGGTCTGTTGAATCCTCGGTCTCTAGATGACCCAAACCGGGAGTTACCAGAAGCGCCTCTGAAAGGACGAAAGGAACGAAAATTCCTACCACTATGGAGGGCTCCGAGTGACCGCGCCGTGTCCGTATCCTTCTTCATGCCCTTCAAGGCCTCATCAACCTTTTCGCCGAACAGGTGTTCCCCTTCACACGGTATGTCCAAGACTTTATATTGTACCTCTGGTCTGAACGAAGTACACTTGAGCCATGCTTGTCTGCGAAGTACTACTCCGTTATTAATTTGTTTAAAGCCGGACTTGGCTAGGTCGACAGCAATATTAATAGCATGGTTGGAGGCCTCTTTGCCTTCTTGTACTAGCAACATGGCAGACTTTCTATGCTCATTGGGCAAATGCTCCAAGATAGGGGCTAGCCTGTGCCACATTTCCCTGTCGTATCTAGATATAATCGCCAAGGAGTTGGCTGCTTTAACTGTAGTGGCACCGACCCAAAGTACCTTTTTTCCATCTTCCGTCTTTCCATCTTGCCTCCTGGCTTCGTTGTCCGGTGGGGTCGTACTTTTTGTTGAGCTCTGGCCTTTCTCGCCGCCGCCGATACCACCGATTCCGGCGAAGGTTGAGATGTCAAACACTTGGGAGTCGATCCCGGCGCCTTGAACTTCTTTTCTAAACAACCCTTTACTGCCGGTTCCGAGAAAGGGTGACGCATGGTCTTGAGGCCCTCTTACCAGACATGTTCTAAAATAGGGATGGCGAACATCGATTTTCTACTTTTGCCCATATGATCAAAGAGAAAACTGTCCTTTTTCTCCTCTTCGGGGACCAGGCCAAATTCAGCACACGCCTTACCCATCATGGCATCGAACGCCCCCACGTCGTCAGGAGGTGATGGCTGCGCCGGACTCTTTGGAGCTTCCATTTCCGCGTCAGAGTTCCATGTTGGGTCTCTTGAAGGGGATAATGAGATGTCTGAACCCGAATCATCTTGGTTTGAATCAGAATCTGGTAGTTCTCCCTCTTCTTGTGGGCAAGAACGATCTTTCGCAACTTGGGAAGCGAGAGGACTCCTAGTCGTCGAGCGAGGAGCCGGGCCCTGGTCGTCGACGAGTGGCGTAGATTGCATCGGTGCCGGTGCACTAGGCTGAGGAATCTGCGTGTCCAAACGCTGTAACAGTTTCTGCAGCGTGTTTAGCACCTCCAAGGACAGAACTGTCTGGGGGTTCAGCAAAGACGAGGCCATAGGGACGGGACCCCCACTCGGGAGCGTCACCGCACTGGAAGGTTGTAACCCCAGATCGGTTTGGTGCATTACCGGGCCACTGTCGTCGTCCACCGACGAGAGGAAAAAAGCCGCCTCCGGTTGCAGCAGGGCTTCGGGTGGAATGGGGTCGAAGACCTCTGGTTGCCATCTCATAGACAGAACCACCGTCGACGAGGATATGTTTCCTCCAGTCACCGTTTGAGTCGTGGGAGACGCCGTCGATGATGCAGGCGTCGACGAGCGGGTCGTCGACGAAGCAAGTGGCGCAGGGCCTTGAGGCGTTCCTGCCGTTTTTGAGGCCGACTTGCTGGCCGAGGCCTCTCGACTCAAGGAAGACTTATGACGGTCTCCTGAGGAGGATTTCGATGGGTCTTTTCTCTCCTTCTTAGATGAGGAGGAAGAAGACGACTGTGTGTGAAGAGGAGGACTTTGAATGTTTCTCCGAATGTTTCTCCGTGGGGCGTTTTTCCCCAGGACGAGCCTTCTTCGTCGGAGGTTCTGACTTACTTCTCGAGGCCGTGGAGCCCACCTCCGATTCCGGGTACGCACCCGCTCCGTCATTGAGCCAATCGACAAGACGTCTTTTTCGGTCTTTGAGGGTCTTCTGAGAGAAGCCTTGACATATTTCACACGTGTCCGCCGTGTGGTGAGGATGAAGGCAGTAAATGCAGTCCATATGACCATCTCCTTCGTACACCTTCTTAAGACCGCATGTAGCACACGGACGAAACAATGCCTTTCCAGACATATTTTCGAGAAGAAAAAACAGTCGCAGAAGTAGAAAATACAACCTAACAAAATATCAGATACGCGAGGTAATCCCACTACTTTGGAAGACGGTTGAAATCTGAGGGAGCCGCGGGGGCGGGGCTATATATACCTCTACGTCCTGGTGGCGCCGGCGTGCGCGGCCCAAAACGACGTGGGTAGGACACACAAGTGTCGGAGTTTTTCCTATGGAAAACTTCTATATATAACTTACCGAGGATTCCCAGCCTGACGACAAGGAATATTCTAAGCATGTGAATCCATGAAAGATCCAATGCTGGAGAACAACAGTTACAGGTAAGTAACTTGTTCCTTCTCCAGCATGGGGTCTGGCATGGATTCACATGCTCATGAATATAAGAATACATAGCAGTACACACATGCACAACCACGGGAGGTGGCAAAAGGCTCAACATTAAGCATTACATAAACTCAATATAAGCAACTCTCACCTCCTCACCAGGCCCTTCAGGCGAACAGGTTGCGCAGCACTGCTTGGCCAACCCTGGACTCCTCCCTGGAGTCCCGATCGACGCAGTAGAATCTCGTGAAGGTGTGCGTCGACCTCCACGCAGCAGCCCTGCAGATGTCCAGCAGGGGCACACCAGATAGGAACGCCATAGTAGCAGCGATCGCTCTGGTTGAATGGGCTCTCGGACGGCCGGCAGCGGTCGGTTTGCCAACCGGTGACAGTGCATGATGCAGCCGGAGAGCCATCTGGAAATGGAAGACTTCGAGAGAGCCTTCCCTTGGTTCACAGGTCCAAAATTCACAAACAGCTGTGATGTCTTCCGAAAACTCTTCGTGCGGTCCACGTAGAACTTCAGCGCTCTAGCCACATCCAGCGAGTGCAAAGTCCTCTCGGCCGGCGACGAAGGCGACGGGAAGAAAACTGGCAACACCAAGGGCTCGTTAAGGTGGAAGTCCGACGGCACCTTGGGCATAAAGGAGGGGTGCGTCCTCAGCACCACCCTTGTGTCGTGAAAAGTCAAGTATGGAGGCTTGCAAGATAGGGCCTGGATCTCTCCCACTCGTAGTGCGGAGGTGATGGCCACAAGAAAAGCTGCCTTCCACGACAGGAACTTCAACGGCACCGAGTACATAGGCTCGAATGGGGCCCCCATGAGCTTGGTCAGCACCATGTTGAGTTCCCACGCCAGGGCAGGGGCCTTCACCGGCGGGAATGATCGGAATAGTCCCTTCATGAATTCCATCACCAGGCGATGAGACCAAAAAGACGTCCATCCAGTAGTTCTGGTGTATCGGGAGATGGCAGCCAGATGAATTTTGATAGAGGCGTGAGCCAGCCCAGCATTGGCCAGCGACAGCAGGTACGGCAGCACTTGAGGGGCCATAACACGCAGAGGGTTAATCTTCTGTGCACTGCACCAGACAGAGAACCTCTTCCACTTATGTCCATAGCACTTGAGAGTTGAGGACGCCCAGGCTTTTGCAAACACCGCTCTGCAGTCAGCCGGGATATCGTACCCTCCAAACTCTAGTGCTGCAGGAGCCAGGCCTGCAAGTTCAGCGACGCCGGGTCGTGGTGAAGAATGGCGCCTCCTTCTCTGGAGAGAAGGTCCGTGTCCGCCGGCAGCTTGACTGGTGGAGATGCTGACAAGTCCAGAAGGTCCGGGAACCAGATCTGTCTAAGCCACGCCAGTGCAACCAGGATCATCCTGCACCGGGACCTCTTGAGCTGATTGATGAGCCGGAGCAGCAAAGGCAGCGGAGGGAACGCATACAGGAATCGGCCGTCCCAGGGGAACGAGAACGCATCGCCCATGCTTCTCGGCTGGGGAAACCTGCTGGGGAACCTCCGGCACTTCGAGTTCGTCGCCGTCGTGAACAGATCGATCTGGGGTTTGCCCCATCGCTGGAAAAGTCGATCCACTTGATCCTGGCGTAGTTCCCACTTGTGGCACGAGCGCAGCTCCCTGCTGAGTGAGTCAGCAATGGTGTTTTTTATTCCTGCCAGGTGGAAGGGAACCAGGAACATCCCCTGGGCGACGGCCCAGTGCCACAGATCCTGTGCCTCCTTGGAAAGGGCTTGGGACCTGGTGCCTCCCTGTTTTCGGATGTAAAACATCGTGGTGGTGTTGTCCGTGAAGATCCTCACCACCTTGCCCTTGAGGGACGGGAGGAACGATCGGAGTGCCCAGACCACGGCTCGAAGCTCCAGGACGTTGATGTGGAGCGACTTCTCCTCCGGGAGCCAAAGGCCTCTTGCGTGGAGACCGCCGGTGTGGGCACCCCATCCTTCTAGTGAGGCATCCGTCGTCACCGTCTCCTGGTACGCCGGGGTCTGGAAGTCCGTGCCCGCCGTGAGGTATGCACGGGAGCCCCACCACTGAATGGCATGACCGAACACCCCGTCGAGGGGGATCCTGTCTTCGAAGCTGCCCGTCGCCTGGGTCCAGCGGGCGTCGAGGAATTCCTGAAGCGGGCGCATCCGTAGTCTGCATAGGCGCACTAAGTAGATGCATGAGGACATCATCCCTAGGAGGGATTTGACGGACCTCACCCTGGCCACGTCCGTGGCTAGCAGGCGCTGGACCTTGCCCAGGATGGCCCTGGTCCTTTCCTCCGACGGAGCCGCCAGGCGCCTCACTGTATCGAGCTTCGCTCCCAGAAACAGGGCCACCTGCGACGGTACCAGGTGGGACTTGAGGTAGTTGATGGCAAATCCCAGTTCTGTGAGCAGACTGACTGTGCTCGCCGTGTGCTCGACGGCGAGATCTCTTGTCCTTGCCCGGATGAGCCAGTCGTCCAGATAGGGGTAAACATGTATCCCCTGCAGTCGCAGCCGCGCCGCCACTGGTGCTAGGCACTTAGTAAACACCCTGGGTGCCGACTTCAATCCGAATGGTAGAGCTCTGAATTGGTAGTGACGTCCCTGGACTACAAATCTGAGGAACTTCCGGTGTCCTTTTAAGATGGGGATGTGGAAGTAGGCATCCTCCAGGTCCAATGACGACAGGAAGTCGCCTTCCTCCAGCTGTCCCAGCACGTGCTGGAGGGTGACCATCCTGAACTTCTGTGCCTTGATGTATTTGTTTAAACGACGAAGGTCCAAGATGGGGCGCCAGCCGCCCGTCTTCTTTTTGACGAGAAAGTACCTTGAGTACACTGCGGAGCCCCGGAGCCTCTTGGGGATGAGCTCGATGGCACCTTTTTTGAGCATCGCCCTTACCTCCAACAGCAGTTGGGGGACGTGATTTTCCTTCCTGGCCATGGGAGGAATGTGAGGGCACTTCTTTTGGAATTCGAGAGAATGTCCTCGGGCCAGGGTATCCAGCACCCAACGGTCGGTGGAGATGGTCTCCCACACGCCGACGAACTTCGTCAGCTGGCCTCCCACCGGGGTGCTTCGGTGGGGGCCCGACGCTGCGGCCGGTTCAGTCTTGCTTGGTCGAGGCCTTGCCACCTTGACCTCCTTGACGACGACGGTGAGATCCTCCTTGCTTGCCGCGACCTCTGTAGGCCTCCTGGGACGAGGAGCGGGCCGTTTGGCGATAGGAAGAGGAGCCACCCCTGGATCCTTTGGAGGCCCCCTGTCTGCCTCCAGAACTCCAAAAGGGCCGTCGCTGCTGAAGGGCTCCCAGGGCTCGGGCCGTTTCTGTGTCCGTCTTGATGGCCTAAAGAGACTCATCCACCGTCTTCCCGAACAGGTTGTTGCCGTCGAACGGCATGTCCATCACCCGGGTCTGGACGTCTTGACGGAAGTCAGTCGCTCTGAGCCAACCTCGTCGTCGCAGGCAAACCCCGTTGCCTAGCTGGCGAAAACCGGTATCGGCAATGTCCGTTGCCACCGTGATGGCGTGGTCCGACGCCACCTCGCCTTCCTGCAGAATCTCTAGGGCCTCCGCCCTCTTGTCGTCTGGTAGGAAGTCCAGTAGGGGGCCCATTTTGAACCAAAGCTCCCTGTCATAACAGGCCACAATCGCCAAGGCGTTGGCTGCCTTGATCGTCGTCGCCACCGACGAAATGACCCGTCGCCCCATGGTGTCCCACTTCTTAGCCTCGCCGTCCGGCGGGGAAGTGGAGGTCGACGCAGCTGCCCCCGCCGCTTTCTTCTTTGCCGCTGCCGAGACGACCGAATCTGGAGTAGGCTGGGCCCTGAGGCACAGGGGGGCAGTGTCGGGGAACCCGGTACTTCTTCTCGTACCTGTCCCTTTTTGCGGGCGTTGTGGAAGGATTCTTCAGGACCGCAAGACCCTCGTCCCAAATGTCGTCGGACAACGGCACCGCAAGGACCGTTTTTCTCTTGGCTTCCCGTCGTTGATAGAGGAAGCCTTCCTTCTTCTGCTCCACCGGGCAGAGTTGGAACAGCTCGGATGCCCTGGCGATCATGGCGTGAAACGAGCCAATTTCGTCGGGGGGAGAAGCCCATGGGGTGGGCGACGGGAGGTCAGTCCCGTCGTCGCCACCGTCGTCATCCGTCCCCATCGTTCCGTCTTCTGCCGTGTCAGACCCGGGCTCAGGCGAGGGAGAAGAGGGGTCCGCAGGCCTCGTGGGTACGAAGGGCGGGACGGGATGGATCCTCCTCCGCTTGTTCGGGGGGCTTGCCGACGGGTCTGGTTCAGGGTCCTCCGTCGGGGTCCGTGGTAATCTCGTCCTTATCTCTCTGCACAAGGACTGGATCGCCAACAAAATGGCCGCCGAGCTATCCTGAGGCTCGGGTGCTGGCTGGGACGGAAGATCAGGCTGTCCGTCGTCGAGTTCCTCGACTGCCTCCCGGGGGGCTGCCCTGTGGGTTCGAACCTTCTCGAATCTCTCTTCGAGGTTCTTCACGGCCTCAACCAGCTCCTCCTCAGAGGCTGACTCAGAGTCTGTGATGGCCACCGTGCACCCCGCCCCTCTTTTTCCACCGGGGTCTTCAACGGGGGTCTTATCGATGGGCTGGAAAGAGGCTTCCCTCCGTGGTGGCAGGGAGACTCTGGACCCTGAGGTCGCCTCCACAGGCAGAGCCACAACTGGCTTTGCCAGGGATGCCGCGATTCCCTCGATAGAGGCCTTCGGCTGATGGACAAGGGCCTTCAGCACCTTAGGTGCGTCCTGGGCCCTCACCTTGGGGGGGAGGGGCCTCACTCCCCCACCGTCGAGATCGACCGGGGCTTCTCTCGAAGCTTACACGGGTTCTCAGACTTCCTCTTCCCCGAACCAGAGCGCTTATCCTCGTGGAGGCAATAGAGGCATCTCGAATGTTCGTCCTCCTTGAAAACATTCTGTAACCCGCATCCAGGGCAGTTCCTGAACAGCTTGGATCCGGGCGACGAGCTCTTGTCCTGGGCCATGTTCATGTAGGCGGCAAGTCTTCTGGAATCCTCCAAGAAGCGTAGCTCGACGAAAACTTCACCCTTGAGGGGCGTAGAAAAATCCGAAACGGGTCCCCGTTAATCGGAAGTAGAAACGGTGGAGCTTGAGGCTCGATTAACCGAAAAAATGTGAAAAAATATCCTGAAAAATGCGAAACACGCAGTAAAAGCTCGAGAGCTAAGCACGAGGACTCCCAACACTTGAACGTGCGGTAAAAACCTGAGGATGGGTGCCAGAGGCGGGGCTTAGGGAGAGGGCAGTCATTGGCTGTGGACAGTATGACACAGAGATCAGTGATTGGTTACTACTACGAAAGACAGATCAGAAACAAAACTGATACTGATTTTTCTTTACCGAGGATTCCCAGCCTGACGACGGGGAATATTCATGAGCATGTGAATCCATGCCAGACCCCATCCTCGCGAAATCATTTTTTCCCATTTTTTTCCTGAGCCCAAATACTTACAAATCTGACACTTCAAGATTCAAACATCAATTTTGCAATCTATCACCACACCAACTTTCCATTTCCTCGGTATTATGACAAGGCCGGAATCATTTTCTTCATAACTCAAAATGTATACATCACACAGAAGTCGTATTTATATGATACCAACGGGCTTCTTATCCCCTTTATTGAGTCTGGGATGAGCTCACTTGTTACGCTCACCTGGTCTCTGCGGAGGAGTTGGGGCACGGTTGCAGCCCTCCCGGGGATGAAACAGTCCCTCTGCGTCTGTGTGGGGAACTGCGGTGAGGAGCAGTGTGGTTCCTGCTGAATGATGATGAGCTCTCCGTCCTGCTGCTTCTGGCAGGGGCGCTTGAAATTCCTTCACTGGTCCCTTGTCGTGGAAGTCCAGGCCAGCTGCGACTAGTCCACTTCTCTTGTAGGCAAGTGATTCCCTTGTTTCCACTTGCCCGCTTGTCTTCCGACTGTTGTAATTGTATTTGTAAAGTTCATTCTCTGTCCTTTGTATGTAATGTCTCTTTTCTCTGCTCTTTAGCGGTGCCGACGGTAGCTGCGGTAGAAGAAGCGGAGCTGGCGGTACGGAGGAGCGGGCTGAGATGGTCCGACAGCTGGTAAGTAGCCTTTAATGGTGCCTTAGGGTGCGCATTGGGTTTTAAATGCGGCACGTCCCTGGGTTGGGTGTTTTGTATCGTTTCAGGACTTCGGCTCTGTGGGACAGAGAGCGCAGGTGCTGCGGCGTCGATTCGGGATCTGTCAAGAAGATAGAGCGTTGCCATGAGATGCGAGCCAGGGTCCAGGTAAGGATGCTGTTGCAGGATCACGAGGTAAGTAGCTGGTCCAGGCGACGGTGAGCGCCAGATTGCATGGAGGTGCAAAGTAACGCAACGCGTTTGCTTGAGGGATCGGTAGGGTTAATATAGTCTTGTTCCCGGTCACACCCAGTAGCTCTGGCCTGCCTGCTGCCACGCCCTGCCACACTCGATGAGTCAGCACCTGAAGACCAGGCCTAGGGATCCATGCCCGATGTGTCAGCACATGGGGATGTTCTCTGGAATAAAGGCTTGCAGCCCCTGGAAAGTTCTTGTAAAATAAAAGCATTCCAGCACTGAAGTAACATAAAAGTACTCCTGCACTGAAATAAAGTGTTCCTGCTCACATCTCTATATGAGCCTGGCGCCAAAGGCGCCAGGACTGAGTCCAGCCAGGGCCCCTGTGTTTATGTGTCACAAATGGACATAAGTGAGTCAAGTGACCCATTGCCCCTGTCACTAGATGATGTGGTTTTTGTGTTCCGGGGCCCGTGGCCATGACATCACTGGGACACACAATTCTCTTTTTATTAAAGAAAAGGTAGCCCAATGTTAATCTATGGCAAGGCATCACCTGCGAGTTCATAGTTTCATATGTAACCCACCTTTTTTTTAAGTTTCATTTCTCTCCGGTGACCTGACACAAACATCTGTTTATTAGCAGGGTCTGTTCCTACATAGTGTTTGAAGATCCATTAGTGGCTCTGAAGGCCATTTCTTGAGGTCGAGTCAGCCCTAAACAGGTCATTTCTGTTGGCCACTAATGCACAGTTAATGGGGAGGCCTGACCTTAAAGGTCATTTCTGATGGCCGGCTTATCTGAATCCTCCAGAATTCCTATCTAATTCTTTATATTTCTTTTGCATTTGACTGAAACCAAGCCCTGTTTTCTCCGAGAGGGCATTCAGCCAAAGGCCTTAAGGTCACAGTTTCCTTTCAGTCGAAAGGCACAAGCTGAATAAATGCCCTATCATCCATACTTCTGAAAGTACAGCTTTTAAATCGTAAAGATGGGTTTACATGTAACATTTAGTATCGCATCTGGGCATGTTTTGTACAATACAATCTTTCTTTACATACCGTTTGAACAGATATAAGTCCACTTTTGGTATTATTCACACATAGGCCACAGTTACACAGAAACCAGGGTACGTCTTTTTTTTTTTTTTTTAAACACAAAACGAAATAGACCTTTTTCTTTAAATTTTGTAATTTTATATGATGAAAATAAGTCTTTATTATGAACAAATGCAAAATGCTTGGCTTCACTTTGGATTTTTGGATCGCCGTCTTGTGCTGTATAGAAGTCATGTCACATGCTATCTGTCTCCAAGTTGAAAATGTAACTTTTCATATTTTATGAAAAGCAGCATTTCCAGCCACACAGGTCTTTTCCCATTCATTGGGCATATCCAGCAGTCTTCAGCTCGGGTAGATTCCCTTTCACTTGAGCGCCGGTCCATTTTAGTAGAGTTGAAATAGGCCCATTTCTTTTCATTTCACTAGGCCTGATGTCGGAACTCACTGTTTTGTACTGGCTTTTATATTTCAATGGGACTCTACATTAAACAGCTTCACTCTCACAATAGGGGCCTAGCATGTCCTCTCTGTCACTCTGGGGCTGTAATTTCACCCCACAAGCCAAAAGAAGCAAAAGGGAGTTTTTGACAAAAGTTAAACAGGTAGAAAAAGAATATTATACCTTCTTTGCCTGCATATTGGTGGCATAGGCCTAAGGTATGCTACGTTCTTCAGAGATGTGAGCCAGCAGCGAGAGTCTCCAACAACAGTACTGTCAGTGTCAAAATCAAAAGTGAAAGCAAGGTACTATAAAAATACACTCTTTACTCTAAAACGTATAATCAAAAAGACTGAAAAATGACCCTCCAGGAAAACAGAGCAGCATATAGCTATTACTTCCAGTAATAGTCTCTTTAGGGCTTGTGTCTGGTAATCGCATGCTATGCATATTCCTCCATTTAGTGGTAGATCTTGAGTGGTTTATTTCTAAAGGAAAAGTAGGTGCCAATGGGGATGTTCCGGTTATATTACAGACGTAGATTTTCTTTGAAAAGTGACCATAGAATCTTAGACTTGCAGGTTTACCTAAAATGTCCCCTATGCTAGTCTGGTTAGTTATGCCGATTTATTTTGATACCCAACATTGGGATAGTTGGGAGCATGCATATGTTTCTAAACAGATACAAGCTCCAGAAAAGTTATTATTGAGTCAGTAATGCTCACCTTCTGGGGCTTGTAAATCTTCACATGCTATACACACATCATCGAAAGGTATGTGTGACTGGTGGTGGATGTGCAGGTGGCACAGCAGAAAAAAGATTCTGCAGTACTGCCTAGCCAACCTGAGAGTTCGCCTGAGTACAGTAGTGGTTTGCATTTGTGTACCAATGCCCAAGATGTGGGCTTGCAGATGAGATCTAGGGAACGTTGGATATAAATGCTAGTGTGACCCCCTGCTCCCCTAGTAGAATGAGCTCTGGGAGTTGAAGAAGAGTCTTTTGTGCGGGCGTATAGCATTCTTGAATGCTATGCATAATCCATCTTGCAATGCTGGCTTTAGTGAAATAACTGCCCTCCAGTTCTGTAACAAAAAAGATCTGACTTGTCAGTTAATGTTTTGGTTCTCTCAATGTAGAACATAAAACAGCCCGGTGTATAGCCAATGTAAGAAACAATTTCTTTGCCCTCATCTGGTGCTTTTGAAGAAAATGCAGTGAGTTAGTTCAATTGCTTAATGTGAAACTGAGATATGTGTTTTTAGGGAGAGGCATGGGGCGAGCTCTGAAAACCACCTAGTTCTTGTGAATAGGTACAACAGGCTTTTTGAGAGACAAGGCCTATATTTCACTTGCTCATCCTATTAAGGTAACTGCTACTGGAAGGGATGCCTTGTAGGTTAGGTGTTTAAATGAACATTTATGAATGTGCCCAAAAAGTGAAAGCATTAGTATGTGCAAAACTATTTAGATTACAGCTAGGAGCCCGGTTAGCATTCGGCAGATACATATCTTTGACTGCTTCTATGAAGGATTTAACCAGTGGGATTCTCCACCATAAGATCTGTATATGCATCCAAAACCAAACCTCTAAGGAATCATACACTAGCCCTGAATCCAACTGGCATACCAAATAGATAAGTGTCAGTTGTCATTGGCGCTATTGGGTTAATAGATTGGTTTGTAAACAAAACTACAAGCCGCTTCCACTTATTAAAGTAGCATGTGCATGCATTTCTTTTGCTTGCCTAATTGAGGATGTCCATTCACCTATATCCCAGCTGTAAAGGACCAAAATATGCCTTTAATGCTGCGAAGTGCATAAATCGAGTATTTGGGTGTGTTATCTGCTGTTGCATTAGCAGATAATGTGTTGGCTGAAGCTTGTTTGAAAGTTCCACCCTCATATGTGAGGGTACCACCCCTGTCGCCCCCATGCTGGCACAATAAATATTAGAGTCAATTACTAATGTAACAGTTTCTGTGATACTACCTGTTGGGGGGAAAGTGAAGGCAAATATACCTAACCATGCCAACCACAGTACATTGCTTATTGACAGTTCTGGGTACCTTGACGCCTAAGTGTGGGCATTTTGTGTTTGTACTTCTTGTAAACAGTCTACATATGGAGTGCTCTTCCTCTAGAGGATTCGAGCGCCCCTATGCCTAGTTTCGACTCGTGTTTTTGTGATACAAACCTGATGAAGATTAGTAGTGGATAATTCTGCACATCAAGGGTATTGTGGCTTTGGAACCAAATCTCCCGTTTTATGCACCAGCGCCAGATTGGTTGTGACACCTGAGTGCGTGTTGGGGAGTATGACACCAAAACACTGCTGTGGTACTGCCTGTTATGTGAACACTCTTGCCCTAGCTTAGTTTCTGGAAACAGAGTATTTGAATTTGTAATTACTATTGGCGTGAACAGAACTTTAGACAATGCACTGAACATAATACAAACTGTACAGTTAGAAGTTCACCAATAAAAAAAAAACATACTAGGAAGAGCAGAGTGAAAGAAGATGCTCAATCAAGTGGGAGCGAATGTGAAAAAGAGGTTTATAATTTGATAAAGGATGGTTGTTGGTTGCACTGTTTTGGAGACAAAAGAAATACGGAACGAAAACGAGACTGGGCACATGGAGGTCTAGGAATTCCTACAGAGTGGGACCTGAGAAGAATAAAAGATGAGAGAAAGCGAGAAGCCAGAAAAATTGGCATATTTACACAAAATAGAAAAAAAATGAAATATTAAACAAATGTCGATTGAGAGCAAATGAAGGGAGGCCAAAGCAGAAGAAACAATCATGGGGAAAAAGACAGAAGGAGTAGGTTGCTTACCTGTAACTCGTGTTCTCCAGTATTGGAATCTTTCATAGAGTCACATGCTGCGAATATTACCCGTCGCCATGCTGGGAATTCCCGGTTACTACTTTTTGTTTTCCTTAAAGGAAAAAACAGGTCTGTTGAGTATGCCATCACCCTCATTATGGGTGCTTTTGGTCTCATTCAATGGGACATTGAGTAGTTAGTCCCTTCCTTAGAGCCTCTCTTCGGATTCCAACCAGTGTATGCTGGTTAGTTATACATGGGAGGCTTATCTTAGTGGTGGATGGAGGGTGCATGTGAATCTATGAAAGATACCAATGCTGGAGAACAGGAGTTACAGGTAAGCAGCTTAACTCCCTCTCCCCAGCATTGGATCATTCATAGATTCACATGCTGTGAATAGAATATATAGCAGTGTTACTCTTTGGCGGTTGAGATGTAGGTAAAAAGCCTACCTTACTGAAATCGATGCTGCAGGATGGCTCTTCCCATTTTTGCTCCTGCTGCGCGTTTCCCTTCTGGGCAGTAGTGTTTAGTAAACTTGTGCAGTACTACTCAGGTAGCTGCTTGGCATGTGTCTGCCAAGGGAATTCCGGCCCACAGGGCCGCTGTAGCCCTTGTGGAGTGAGCACAAGCAGCTTTGTCAACTACTTATTTGCTTTTGCGTGCCAGAACGAAATTGCTGATGAAATCCACCTGGAGATTCCTTGCTTAGAGATTGCTTCCCCTTTATTTGAAGGTCTCAAGGCTAGGAAAAGCTGCATGGAACTTCTGAAAGACTTGGTTCTTTCTAAATGACATGCATTACTTACCGTAATAGCATTTCTGATGATTGTATCTGCTTAGATTCACATGCTAGGCATATGGTCCGATACCCAGTGGTAACAGCAGAGTATTTCATCTCGTCTTTCGGGGAACGAAAAGGGACGTCGGCATAGGCGTGTCAGTAACACTATCCCTATCGTGATGTGTAATGTACCCAAAATTCCTCACGCGCCGAGGTCCCTCTAATTGTATGTTTTCTGCCATGAGGGAGCCCAAGGCTATAGTGAGTGAGTACATAAAGAGAGAAAGTAGTAAGACGTCTATGTTCCTTCCACCCCGAGCGGGGAGGTAGGGAAGGCGCATGTGAATCTAAGCAGATACAATCATCAGAAATGCTATTACGGTAAGTAATGCATGTCTTCTGATGCTTGTTAATCTGCTTAGAATCACATGCTGTGCATAGACTAGCGAGCAGTACCCGGAGTTGGAGGTGGGTTGTGAGAAGGAACAGTATAGAAAAGATGTCTTAGTACTGCTTGTCCCACTTGTTAATCAGACCTAGCATGAGTGTCTAGGCAAAAGTGTTTTGTAAAGGTGTGTACAGAACTCCAGGTTGCTGCTTTGCAAATGGACTCAAGGGGAACATTTGCAATAAATGCTAGGGATGCCCCAGTGCCTCGAGTAGAATGTGCTCTAGGCCTGAATGGCAGTTGTCTCTTAGCAAGAGTGTAACAGTGTGATGCATTTGACAATCCACCTTGAGATAGCTGATTTAGAGACATGATCCCCTTCTCTACCAGCTGCCACTGAAACAAAAAAATTGGTTTGTTTTCCTCAGTGGTTTAGTTCTTTCCAGATAGAACATGACTGCCCTGCGTACATCTAGTGTGTGTAGGCTTCTTTCGGCCATGCTAGTGGGATTCTGGAAAAAAGTAGGTAGTTCAATCGATTGGTTCACATGGAACTTCGAGATGAATTTAGGCGCAAATCTGGGGTGAGTGCGCAGAACTACCTTATACCTGTGGACTGTAGCAAAGGGGTCTAGAACAGAAAGAGCCTGTAGTTCGCTAACTCTTCTAATAGAAGTGATAGCCACTAGGAAGGCTGTCTTATAATTCAGGTCTTTTAGACTTGCTTTATGCATAGGCTCAAAGGGTGCTCCCATGAGCCTGGTCAAAACTACATTTAGGTCCCACCCCGGAGCTGGGTGAGAAATGGGAGGATAAATCCTCTTAACCCCTTCTATAAAGGCTTTAATCACCGGTATCTTCCACCACGACACTTTTTGTTGTGATGTGGTGTAGGCTGAGAGAGCAGCCAGATAAACCTTTAGGGAATTGAAGACCAACCCAGTATCTAACAGATGGGTAAGGTACAGCATAATGTGTGTGGGAGAGCAGTCGATGGGATTGACGCCCTTGGAATTACACCAGATGACAAAACGTTTCCATTTGCTGGCATAGCAATAACGTGTGTTAGGTTTTCTAGCTTCCCAGAGTATGTCCATGCACCTCTGAGGGAGCTGTAGGTGTCCAAACTCTATGACGTCAGGAGCCAGGCTGCTAAGTTCAGAGTTTGTCGGCATGGGTGTAGGGTCTCCCCCCTGTCCTGGGACAACATGTTGTACGGGCAGGGTAGTTTTACTGGTGGGGAGATGGACATTTCCATCAGTTGAGCGAACCAGGGTTGGCGGGCCCACATGGGGGCCACAGGTATCATGGTAACTGGTTCCTGGTGAATCTTGTGCACTATCTTGTTGAGAAGGGGAGTCGGGGGGAGCGTAGACAAATTTCCCTGACCATGTTATCCAGAGACCGTTCCCCTTGGAGTGGTTCTGGGGGTATCTGGAGGCGTAGTCTTGGCATTGGGCGTTCTCCTGAGTTGCGAACAGGTTGATCTCTGGGAAGCCTCATTCTGCGAAGACGTTGGACACGATGTCTTCGTGCAGACGCCACTCGCATTCTTCTGGCAGAGGGAAATCTCTGCTGAGCACGTCTGCCTGAAGATTGAGTTCCCTTGGAACATGTTGGGACAACAGAAACATCTTGTGTCTGAGAGCCCATATCCAAATGTTTTGGGACAGCTTGGATAGCCCTGGAGAGTGAGTGCCCACCCGTTTGTTCAGGTAATACATGGCTGTAATGCTGTCCTTTAGAATCAGCGCTGTCTTCCCTTGTAGTTGCATCTGAAAGGCCTTCAATGCCTTGAACACCGCTAATAGCTCCAGTAAATATATATGGTTGGACGCTACTTGAGGGGACCACACTCCATGTGCTGTCTGCTGAAGCAGGTGAGCCCCCCACCCCGTGACAGATGCGTCTGTCGTGAGAGTGGCTTCCACTGCAGGGGTGGTGAAGGTCTTCCCCTTCAAGAGGTTTTCTGTTGACCACCACTGCAGAGAGAGAACGAGGGCTGGCGAGACAACTACCAAATCTTCCCATTGTCCGCTGGCCTGACATCACTGGCTGTTGAGCCCCTCTTGCTTGGGACGCATGCGCAGCCGCGCGTGGGGAACCAAGTATATGCATGACGCCATCATCCCTAGCAAGCGCATGGCTTTGCGTACCGTCACCTCCCGACTGGCTACATATTGAGGGATCTGAAAGAGCATGTTCTGAACCCTTTCATTGGAAGGGAAGACGAGGCCGTCTTTCGTCCGGATTAGAACTCCCAGAAATTGTTCGGTCTGACTGGGGACTAGACTGGACTTCTTCTCGTTGATAGAGAAACCCAGACTGAAGAGAAGATCTACGTTTCTTTGGGTTTTCAAAAAACATGTGTTGTACGAGTCCCCTGTTATGAGCCAGTCGTCGAGGTACGGGTAAACTGGGACGGATAGTCTGCGCAGGTGTGCTGCAGCTACTCACAGGACTTTTGTAAACACCCTTGGCGCCGAGGCGATGCCGAAGGGGAGTATTTTGAATTGATAGTGCCTGTCCTCTATCATGAACCTTAGATATTTCCTGTGCGCTGGCAACACTGAAATATGAAAGTATGCATCTTTCATGTCCAATGTTGCCATGTAGTCCCCTTGTTTCAACAGTGGGATCACCTCCTGCGGCGTTACCATGCAAAACTTCTGAGGTTTTATGAACTTGTTCGCAGGTCTAGAACAGGGCGCATGGTGAGGTCCTTTTTGGGTACAAGGAAGTACACTGAATAGATACCCTCGTTTACCTGAAGAATAGGGACGGCTTCTGTTAGGCAGAAACCTGTGCAGTTCCCTCTGGGACCACTGCAAAAGATTTAAGACTACAGGTGTTGGCAGTAAACCCACTTGGTAGCAGTCTGCACCACACAGATTCACTGTGGTAGCTGTGGCTGAGCAGTCAGACTTCTCTCAAGAAGAGTTAGACAGTATACAGAGGATACACAATAGGTACAGAGGCACAATAGTACAAGCAAACACTGACCAGAGCTAGGTGTAAAAGTATAAACTTATTTATTAAAGGCACACTCATAAATTACACTAGCACAGAAAAAGGTAAGAAAGTCAAAACACAGTTACTATTACTCATATGTACATCCCTAATCATTTGTTGGACAATTCTAAATTAACACCACTTATTTCCAACCAGAGGTGAGCGCTTAACGTTAGATGGTACTCCAACAAGTTATAGAAAAAGGGAGGGAAAAGGCAGAAATAACGAGAGAAGTAAGGTAAAACACTTTTCACATGAGGTTAGAAAAGGCAGTCAATTGTGGGACCAGGAGAATTAGTTCGGGGCCCGCTTTAGAGAGAGCCAGGCGAAAATATGCCCAAGATCACACAATGTCAAACAGTCTTTGCAGGTGAGTAGAAAAGGTTTTACTACGGTTCAGTTTAGTTAGGGTGTCCCAGACCTACCCAGGTTCGAGAGCCGAGGGCTAAATCTACCCCGTACAATCGGTGGCAAGGGAGGCCGGGCGGAACACAGTACCTTTAAAAGTGGAAAGGATCCTCCAGCGGTGGTAGTCGTTCCTGGTAGTGGGTGCAAGTCGCGGCGTCGTCCAGAGGAAGAGGGGATCTCGACGTGGAGGAAAGCTGAAGGTCGTTGCACTACCAGGGATGAGGCCAGCCGTGGAGTTTTCCGCACACAAAGGGTTTTACCCCTCTTTCGCGGTTGAGGTAAAAAGTAGTATCCCGGTTGCCGGGGTGCTTGGCACAGGCAAGGTGGCCACAAGATGCTTCGGGACGCCGAAAAGAAGGCAGCAACTGGTTGTCCCCACCAGTTAAGGGAAGAAGACTCTCCGGCGGGAGATCTCCTCTGTCGTTGGGAAAAGTGGTGAGACGGTTCCGCAGGGCTCCACCGGTGGTGTCGTCTTGGCAGGTCGGCTCGGCTTCTCCCTCTTCGGCTTCTTAGGTCCTGTGGCGACTTCTGAAGAACCAGTCCCAAAAACCCTGCTTTTATGCAGCAAACCCCCATTCATACAGCCTAGCTGTCACTCAAACATGCTAAGTGGTGAGCGGGGTGGCTCACCACTTGGGCCAATCACACTAGAGTGCGACATGAGTTGGCAAGGCAACTCAGTCCAGGGTGCCTAAACCCCCTCCCACACCCCCTGTGGTACCCAGACAGAATGGCACCACTTGGGAGGGCTTCTGTGCAGAAGCCCGCCAAAAGTGGAACAAAGGCTCGACTCGGGTTCAGGGTTACGGAAGTGAACCTAGACGCCATTTTGGCGGCGAGTTCTGGCAAAAAATCCCAACCGGTGAATTTATATTAAATAAATAAACCGGCGGTATCTTTAACATTGCACCAAAAAGTGGTGCATAAAAAACCAATGGGAAAATCCCATTGGGAAATATTCCGGTGGAATATTTCCGTGGTATCCACTGCCACCAGCCAGAACTCGGCGAGGGGGGACGGGACAGTACCCCCTCGACAACAGACCCAGGGGCAATCTAATTGCCCCTACCAGTACTTCCACAGTAAGATGGTTTGTACTGGTTAAGTTCCTAAGTTAAGACTAGTAAAGTCAATGGTGACTTTACAGACCCAGGGAGACAGTAGTCAGTCCCAGGATGTGGAATCTATGTTTGGGGGTCTCTATGACACCCCTGTGTTACTGCACTGAGGGTGCTGTGTAACACACATTCCAAAAACCAATGATGGCCTATGGGGAAAATTACCCCCTAGCCCATAAGCACATAGCAAGTCACAGAAAACACTCAAGTCATGTCCAGGAGTGAGGGTAAAAGAGTCTCACTCCTGGCAGGAGAAAAAAATAAACCCCAAAAAATCCAGCAAAGCTGCTGGGGGACTCACTAGGTTAGGAAATTCAGCCTAAACAGAGAATTCTCCCTAACAGCTTCTATGGCGTCCTTTACCAGCAGCGCCTCCACCTCTTGATTCAGGATCTCCAGATTGTCCGGTGAAAGGCGCTGTGAGCGCGGTGTTCTGAATTGTGGAGGTCGGGCGAATACCACGCAGTACCCGTGGGCGACCATCTTTCTGACCCACTGGTCTGAAGTTATCCCCTCCCATGCCGTGAGGAAAGATGTTAAGCGCCCCCTGATCGGGGTGACATGGGAGGGGACCTGAATCTGATGGTCATTTCTGACCAGAGGCTGCAGCTCCTCTAGGATTGGGGCCTCTACCTCTGCCGCGCCTCTGACCCCTTTGAGGGTAGTATGCAGGGCTTCCTGAAGTTTGTCCTGTGTTGAAATTTCGCATGCTATAGTTGTTTTGATTAGCACGGGACTGCCCTCGAAAGGACCGCCGAGAGTTATTATCCCTCTTCGGGGAGGGTCTTTGCATGATTTGTTGCAGAGACTTAAGACTCTCATGTTCTTTCTTGGCTGTTTATAAGGCCTCATCAACCGCCTTTCCGAAGAGGTTAGAGTCTTCAATGGGCTTATTGATGAGGGAGGCCTGTGTTTCGGGTTTAAACCCTGAGGTGCGCAGCCAAGCGTGCCTTTTGAGTAGGGTCCCCTGGGCCAGAGACCTGCCTGCTGTTTCCGCCATGTCCAGAGTGTTTTTTATCACATTTTGGTTCACCTGCCTTCCCTCAGTTACAATAGAGAGAAGCTTGGACTGGACGGGTTCTGGAACCTCCTGGAGGCATTCCTGAAGTAGGTTCCACTGAGCGTCAGCATAACTTGCCAGTAGCGTGGTATTTGCTATGCGCGTAGTATATGCGTCAGCCGAGGTGACTCGTTTGCCTAAGGCAGACAGCCTCTTTGATTCCCTATCCGGAGGTGTCTCCCCCGTGGCAAGGGGTACCCCTGCCCTTTTCTGGGTTGTAGTGACTACCAGAGAATCGGGGGTGGCGTGCCCTTTAATGTATTGTGGGTCCGAAGGAGACGGCCGAAACAACTTTTCCACTCTCAGGTTCACTGCTCGGGTTTGAGCTGGTGATATCAAAGAGGGAGCTAACCTCCTGTTGATGGAATTAAGGAGGGGAATGGCTTGGCTAGATGGAGGTTTTTCCTTAAGGATATCCTCAACAAAGTCTTGCTCAGGCACTGCCTCTAGAGTAGAGATTTGAAAATGTTCAGCTGCCTTCTTTAACAAAGAGTTGAAGGCCATTTGGTCATCTACAGGCGAGGCCTGGCGAGCTGGGGTGGACGGAGGGGAATGCAGGAACAAAACATCAGTGTCCTGATTTTGATGGGGAAGCGTCCACGGGTTTGTTTCCTCTTGCTGGGTTTCTTCCCAATTGTCCGCGGTACCTGTCTGTTCCTCGTAATTCTGTAGAAAGGAAGTATCTTCCTCTTCATCGTAAATGTCTCTATAGGTGTCCATCTGGACGATGTCTTCTTGCTGGACAGGGACAGAAGGCTGATCTGCCTCAAAACATGAAGAAGATTGAAAGCTAGAGTCTCCACAAGACCTCTTTGGGGAAGGGTGAGTAGAAAAACGAATAATTCTTTCCAGACGGTCCATACACCCTTCACATTTTTCCGTAGTTGATTTAGAAGACCCAGAAGGGCCTACGGGTGGAAAAACGTCGTCTTCCGCCCTACGGCGCCGGAAATTGTCTCTCATGGTGTTGGAAAGAGGCTCTTGAACGTCCTCATAAGTATCATGAGAGTCGGGGTGCCATGGCGTATCCGAAGATTTGTCCACGGCCTGCCCCATGATTTTCGGCGGAATGGGACTAAGTCCAACCGCCAAAGTAATTTCCTTGATGCGGTCTTCAATAAATCGCTGAATCGGCGTGAGATAATGGTTCCGATGGTCTATCGGTAGGTTTATTGCCTTCCGCGGCATTAGAGGGCCTAGCGGTCGGTTTTTCGTCGGATTTCCGCGCTTCGACATGTAAAGCTTTTGGAGTAGCGCCCTTATTCGTTTTTGACTGCCCAGTCGCAAAACGCTGCTGCGGGTGCGGGGAAGGCTTTGGATCTGAACGATCCGAGGAATCTGCCGAAATTTTCGACAGTGCTGTTGGCGCTTTCGCCTTTTTCGACGTACCCGTTGAAATAGGCATAGGGGTTGTGTCCTTAGTGAAGTGCGATTGTACGCCCCTGTCGCCGGGTGTTGTCCCTGAAGCGAGACCAGAGTCAGGCCTTAAGGGGTCGGGACGGGCGTGGCGGACCTAGAAGTGTCTGCCTCGAGGCTATCACATGCGCAACGGATGTTTGGTCATCTGAGGTGCCCCCGTCACTCTCAGCGGGTGTGGCGGTGGGTGAAGGGTTTTCCACCCGCTGCATACCGTACGCGGCCCACCGCTTTACAAAGCGCTCCTTAAGGGTCTTAGGCCGAAGGAGTTTACAAGCTGCACACCGCTTTTCGTCGTGATCTAAGGGGAGACGGGCGTTGCACGTCCTGTGTTCATCCTTCCAAGGATATCTGACCCTACACTTGGGGCAGAACCTAAAAGGAGTCCTTTCCATAGCAAAAGGGGAAGATGACCAGACCTTAAGGGTAAAGAGGGGGAAAGAGGAAAGACATACCAAAAATATGGCCACCCCGACCCCACTCTCCCTAGTGTAAAGGACGGCCAGAGGGCCCGACCACATGGAAGCTCCGGCCGCCGGATTTTAGGCGCCGAAACCCACTGCCGTAGACAAATCCCCTGCAGTCTTTGTCGAAGATGTTCTTGTGAGCGAAGTGACTTAACGGGGAATAACTGACAAGTCGGTATAAGATAAACAATGTCTCTTATGTAAGAGCTCCGCTATAGGGCGACCAGTTATCTGGGCGGAAAAAAACCATATATGTCGGACCATATGCCCAGCATGTCATTCTAAGCAGATTAACAAGCATCAGAAAATACTTTATTGCCCTTTTTAACGTCCAGGTAGTGCAACGCAATTTCCGCTGGTGAAGTAGTGTTTTGAAAAAACAGAGGCAATGTAATGGTTGAGTTTTTATGAAATTCCGTTGGTACTTTGGGGATGAAGTGCGAGTTGGTCATAAGCATCACCTTGTCTCTGCAAAACCTTAAGTACGGTTCATTTATTGCTAGTGCTTGTAGTTCCTAGACCCTTCGGGAGGATGTGACAGCTGCCAAGAATGCAACATTCCATGATAGATACTTGAGGTGCGTAGCAGCGAACGGCTCGAACAGAGCTTTCATGAGCCCCGCCAGAACAGTATTTAACCTCCACTCTGGCGCCAGATTTCTGAATTTGTATTTATTTGTGATTTATATAGCGTTTTACGTCAAAGCGCTGAACAGAGAACACACATAACAGTGCATGTAGGGTTAAAAACTACAAAAAGTATTAATGGTTGTCGTTCTAAGTGAAGAAGATAGTTCTTAAGAGTAGTACGAAATAAAGAGTAAGAGGTAATAGAACAAAGAAATAGGGGAAGAACATTCCAGTGAGATGGAGCGAGCAAAGTAAAAGAGCGAAACCATGATTGGGCAAAGGGGGGGGGGGAGTAACTGATAATAGAAAATGAGACTGAGAACGAAGTACACATGCAGGAGAGTACAAAGAGAAAGAGGAACGATAAGAGGGCGCAAGGCCTTAGACAGATTTAAAGACAAGAGAGAGAAAGTTAGATTTGAGTTGAAAGTGAAACGAAAGCCAGCCGAGAGAAGTCAATGGCAGAGAAATTGAATCATGAGAGGAAAGAAGGTATATGAGACAAATAGAAGCATTGGAAACAGACTTTAAAAGGGGCCAAGTGAGAGACAGGGAGTCCAAAGAGTGTGGCAGCGCAATAGAGTAAACGTGAAAAGATAAGTGAAGAAATCAAAAGCTTAGTGGCATCACATGTAAGAAAAGGACGAGATTTGCGACTGTTAAACAGATTATAGCGACAAGCATGTGAGGCAATAGAGATGTGATGAGAAAAGGATAAATCAGTATTAGGGTAAAGCAAGATTACAAGCAGAATAATAAATAGGTCGTTGTGAAGGAGGAAATGAGAGACAAGAGGAAGGAGAAGGAATAGTATTAGCGGGAAAAACAAGATCTTCAGTTTTATTAGCAATTAAGACGAGGAAATGATCAGACATCCTGGATTTAATAGCTAGAAGACAAGAGGCAAGATAAATATGAATAGAAGATGAAAAGAACAGGAAAAGCTGTGTATCATCCGCATAGAAATGATGGGATATTCCAAAAGATGAAATGATAGCAGCAAGAGATGTGTAGAGAGAAAAGAAAAGGCGCTAAAACAGAACCTTGAGGAATGCCGTGAAGAAGAGGTCGTGTGTCAGAAGAGGTCCCAGCCCAAGATACAGAATACGTTTGGTTAGATAAATATGAATGAAACTAAGAAATCAGAACCAGAGAACCCAAAAGAAGAAAGAGAACATAGAATAAGAATAAGATCCACAGTGTAAAAAGCCACTGATAAATCCAATAGAATCAAAAGAGAAGAGTGTTTAGACTAACTAGCAGAAAGCAAGGAATCGCGAACAGAAAGGAGAGCAGTTGCAGTGAAGTGGTGAGAACGAATGCCAGACTGGGAACAAGGAAGAATAGAGTTTTCAGTGACAAAAGTAGAATCCTGAGAATAGACAAGACTCAAGAAGCTTAGAGAGATGGGAAAGAGGAGAAATAGGTGAAAAATATGCGGGAAGAGAGGGGTCAAGGGAACATTTCTTTAGAATGGGAAGAATAAAAGTGTGTTTAAATAAAGAAAGAAATGTTGAAGGAGAAAATATTAAAAAGAGCAGTAAGAAAGGAAACCAGCATGCAGAACAACACTGTATGTCCCCTTTCCCAGGTATACCTGGAGATAGCTGCCAGGTGTACTTTGATGGGCAAATGCGAGAGTCCCCCTTTGGCTAAAGGCAGCAGGGATGGGAGGAGCTGTGCTGGACGAACCGAGAGTGGTTGCAAATCACTCTGCTGAATGCACCACTCGCTTCTCCTTGAGCTTGCATGATCGGTCGGTGGAGTGCTCTAGCTGCGCTTAGGGTTGTCAGGTGTATTGACCCACGTTCGAGTTATTATGCTGCAACATTTGGTGCTGTGGGCTTAGAAAATCCAAGATAGCTGATAAGCCCACATTTGCGCCAGAATCCAGGAAAACCGCGCAGTTTTTGCACACACCAAACTGGTCACCTGACCCGCCACCCACCAGTGCAAGCGTGATGGGCCAGAAGTGCCATGCGCGATATCAGTGCAAAGGAATATGGTGCTGTTCAAAATCCGTTTGAATTGATGTCAGAAATTGCTAAAATCATGGGCACAAAACCACCAAACAAAAAATCCAACTTCTGGTTGGGTGTTCTACAGTACTCTACTACAGAATCTACATCAATACAATGTTAGCAAGGATCATATGCTATCAATTAAAATCCCCTTTTTGTTTGAAATGCATTAATTCAAGACAGCTGCCAAAGAAATGGGTGCAGTACCGGCGCTTGACACTAACTGGCGCTAGCGATCTAAACTCTGACAGGAGACCGGAGTTTCAGAAGCTAAACAGCATCCTAAGTTAGCTGGGACTTCAAAGCCTTGCTGGTCAATGAGAATTCTTCTCCCCTACTGTTCCCGGGCCCTATAAGAGAAGGCCGTCTGATTTAATTAAAAGTTCAAGAGGCCTCTGTCCATGGGAAACCTTCTGCTGCCCCCACCAAAAGGAGATCATACCTCTGATTGAATCAGGGGAGGGGTACCTGAGACTGCAGGGAAACAGAACAATGAACAGGGGGTCGTAAATGGCTTCCTCTTAGAAGGAACTGGGAGGGGCACTGCCTCTGTGAGCCAGCTGAGCTTGGAGGCAGGGACGAACAAAGAATTCCACCATGTGCTTTGGGACCTAAACACGGCCCCCTGGGCCAGAGCATAATTTTAAAAAGGTGGATAATTCATAGTACAACATTGTCAAAAGTATATGAATAATATCAGTATTCCTGTGATTTTTCTGTGCACATTTTAAGAGGTGTTAGGACTCTGTGGTATGTTCTGGGGGGTAGTAGCGGAAAATAGGGTATTACTCCAAATGTCTGTATGTTAAAAATCGGACACTTCATCATCTGATGCCCATATTCCTTGCGCACATTTGAGTAAATTCTGGAAGAATGTTGATATTGTGTTCTGGATGAAAAGGGCAGATTTCTGTCAGAAGTGGACACAACATCTTACAAAGACAGGGATCGGATGGTTTGGTGCTACAGAACTGGACATGTAATATTAGAAAAATTGTACATAGATAAATATGCATTTGAATCAAAAATAGATTTGTGTGCAAAGTGACAAGGGGAGGATTCTCTGACCCATAAACATACCTCATCACGATGACACTCACATTTCCTTCCCCCAATCAAGGGAGAGAGGAGAATTTGGCCAATGATAAGTTGTGAGGGGCAGGCTTAGTTATGCCCACACACACACCCATTTTGGTGATGTAATTTCTGCTATAAGTAAGGATAGCAAGCCTTATTGGGAGAACTCCCAGATTGACTCATCACCTGAACATTGGCGGGACGCTCTGCACAAGAAAACCAGACTCTAGACTCCAGAACTTGAAGCAGAGGGGCCTGAACTACAAGCTGAATCCTTTTCAGCAGGCCTCAAAATCTTTTGCAACCTGATTCTCAACAGCCGGGCGAGCTGTTTTGCTTTGCCAAGAACTTTCGCCAGAACCAGAGATCCAGACCGGCAGAGCAGAGCTGACCCAGATAGCTGTGACTTCAGAACCACCCGCCAGAAGTCCAGTCTAAACCTGGTGACCAGATCTTGACAGCATATTTCAAATTTATAGTGTGAGTATCCAGCAAGAACTGTGCAGAACCAATCTCTTAGTTAAAACAATCTAATTCAAACCATTTCCACCTATCTAGAACTGCATAGAAATCGTGTGTCCATTCTGTGATTTCCAAGCTGTGAAAGTGTCATTTGTCATTCTGAATCCTTACTTTATTTCTGAGAATCCACCTCTACTAAAACGTCCGTATCTCTTGACCCGTACGTGCTAGGAACGAGATTTAACTTTCATTTTAGTTTTTCTGTAATCGCGATCAACAACCTTGGAAAAAGTGCTGCAAATTGCAATTTGACTCCATTTCTCCACCTGTCAAAAATAGCTGTCTTTTGCTCGCAACTGCTGAAATTCGTTTTCAATCTGATAATCATTCCTGAATAATTGCTAGTGTTGACCTGAACTAATCTTAAATAGCTATCACCTACCCTGAACCTCCTATAAGGAATTAAAATCATTTTTAGCATATTTTTCACTTCATTACAAACCACATTTTAAAGGATTTCTGCATGTTTTAAAGCATACCGGTTGCTCTACGCTTGCTCAGGGGGTACTGGAATTTGTATTGCATTTGATTGTATTCCTGAAAACTGTGTGCTCTCCTTCCATCTCCTTATATTGCATAGGGGGGAGTGAATTGTCAAAAGAAAAAGTGATCATATTATCTCTTGTTGAAGCCATATCAGTTTATTTCCGTGCTGCATTCTTTCCATCAATGCTTTTCCTTGAAACCATAAAAGTATTCTCTGCTACCTTATCCTTTCTATACTAAATCCTTACTGATTGAAAAGAGTGTGCAATTGTAACATTACCCATTGTTGATCAACATTATATTCATAAGTGTGCTATCAAATAATAATTTATTCATAAAGGTGTGATATATATCTATTGTTTAATTTTTCAAATAAATCTTTTAAATTGCAAAACAAACCTACTTCTTGGCTCAGTGAGGTCGGGGGGATTCAAAGAGAGGGGCGTTATACAAGGGTTTATCATCCAGATTTATGAACTTGTCATAAAAATATATAAATAAGGGATTCCCTTGGGCATCCCAGACAAGGCATCGACTTAGTTGGAGTGCTGATTTGAAGTCACTAACAGGGTAGCCTTGCATTCTAGCCTTATGGTTAGGCGTTCGAATTCTATGAAGTCCGGGGCCATGCGGTCAACCTGAGGGACTGCGGGTCACGGTGCTCTATTTTACCCGGGTCTTGTGATATGATGCTCGCATGGTTTTGTAGCCGGATCGGCCGGCCTTCGGACAGTTGGAGAATGTCGGAGTACCACATGGCCAGTCTGGAGTGATTATGATTACTCGACAAGGACATGCTCGGACCATTTTCACTACGTTTGCGTATTACTGGTATTGGCGGAAAAGCATGAGCAAAGAGATCCATCCATGGGAAGGAGGTGTCCTCCATCGACTCTTCCTGTGGAGTTCTGCTTGCAAATAGTGCACACTTTTTGTTTTGTTTGGTGGCAAACAGGTCCATGGACGGGGTTCCCCACTGTGAGAACACTCCATGGAGCAGACTGTTCTCTGACTCCTACTCGTGACATTGCGTTGATGCTCTGCTGAGGCGGTTTGACAACGAATTCTGGATTCCCGGGAGGAGGAACGCCTGCGAGAAGATGCGGTTGGCGATGGAACAGTGCCATACTCACTGGGATAGGGTGCTGACTTCATCCCACCCTGTTTCTGGATATAATACATTGTGGTCGTATTGTCTGAGAATCCTGACTGTAGATCCCTGCAGCACCGGCAGGAATGACCTAAGGGCACACCTTACTAGAACATGTTTGTGCAGTCTTGACTTCTGCCGTCCAGAGACCCTTGACGTGAGCTCCCCAGCCGGATATGGAGGCATCCGTGACCAGTGTTTATTGGTGTATTGGCTCCTGCAACAGACTTCCCACTGTGACGTTGTAGTCCCACCATTCGAGCTTGCTTGTGGGTAACTTGTATCTTGTCCTCCCAAGACCCTGTGGTCTGGGACCACTGACTGGAGATGGACTGCTGCAGGGGCTGCATGTGGAGTTTGCAGTTGCGTATGAGCGGAATGCATGAGGACATGGTGCCTAGTATACCCACGCACTTGCGCACGGACATTCGTTTGTTTGGCTTGAAGGTGGGGATCAATGACTTGTCGATTCTGTCTGGTGATGGCCTCACTGTGCTTCCGCCGTTTAGAATTGCGCCCCAAGAAAAACTAGCATCTTAGATGGCTGAAGATAGGACATCTTGCAATTTATTGTAAAGCCCAAGTATTTAAGCACCTGTTGTGTCTTTGATATCAACTGTTCTGCCCTGGATACTGTTGGTGCTCTGATTAGCAAATTGTCCAAATATGGATAGATGTGGTGTTCCAACGTTTGAAGCATGCTGCGATGTGTGCGAGGCACTTTGTAAATGCACGGGGGGCTCATTGTAACCCAAAGTTGGTAGTGCTTGTGGCTTACTACAAATCTTAGGTATTTCCTGTGCTTTGGACTTACTGGTAGATGGAAATACAAGTCTTGTAGGACTAGGGACGAAAGGAAGCTGTGTGGTTGCACTGCTCTGATTACTTGTTGCAACGTCACCATTCTGAACTTTTGTCTTTCGATGAACATGTTGAGCTTCCTTAGCCAGAGTATGGGACGCCACTTGCTGTCTGGCGTCTTCACTACAAAGTACCTGGAGTAGATTCACGTGTCCTTGGATGTTTTGGAACCCTTTCTATTTTGTTTTAATTCTTTGTGTAGTACTTTTAAATGCGTAGATGCGTATTGGTTTGGGGTAATGTTTGGAGGGTGCTTGGTAAATTCTAGCAGGTGGCCATATTGGATGACATCCAGGACCCACTTGTTTGTCATTTGCCTCCAATGTTGTATACACTTGGTAACATTTCCCCCTACTTGCACGATGTTGCGTTAGTGTATGAAATCAAGCTTGTTGCTTTCCCTGCCGTCCGCTTTGGGAGGTTTGGGTAGTCTTGCACCTTTGCGGTTGCCTGAACTCTTTGTACCGCTGGTATCCTTGGAAGTTTTGTCCATCCCTGACAGTAGTAAGTACTCTTCGGGTATGTTCTGCTGCCCTTTGTGGAGGAAGAAGGGCCGGCTCTTCATGATGCATTCCTAAAGGGACAAAAATCCTTTGACCTTGTACCGTAGTAAGCAACCTCATTGTGTCAGTAGCAGCTTTCATGGCCTTTAGGGCGTCATATCTTCGTCCCAATCAGATTATCGCCTTCAAAGGGCATGTTGATGACTTTATGTTGGACGTCTGGACGCAAGTCTGTACAATGGAGCCATCCCCGTCTCTGTAGAACCACGCCATTGTTAATCTGTTTAAAGCCAGATTCAGTGATGTTAACAGCAATATTTATTTATGCTGTGGTTTGGTGCCTCTTCACCTTCCTTTAGGATTAAAAGTGCTTCTTTCCTCTTGTCAGGCAGGTGTTCTATTCTGCATATCCCTATAGTATCGTGCCATTAAGGCTAGGGAGTTGGCCACCTTGACAGTAGTTGCCCCGATAGTTTTCCAAAAGCGTCAATCTTTCGGCCCTCGTTTTCCGGTGGCAGTTTGTTACGGTTGATTACACGGCACACGCAAGCCAGGAAACTCCTTCCCCTACAATGAACGTGGCGCACTATAAAACGCTTTTTATCTTTTTAGTATACTGCAGATTCTTTTTGAGTAGGCCTCCAACCCGTCTCGCACCCAACCTCCACAAACACCCCGTGTCACAATGGACTAGGAACCAGGCTGGTGTGTATCAATAAAATATGTATTCATGTATTATTTAATGTTAAAGGAAAATCAACCAATTACAAAAACCATTGATGTTGAGGCAACACAAAATGCAATAATCTCTACAAAACAACCAGGTTAAGATATACGGTTACAGTTGCTTCCTTTTTTTTAATGGCAGAACAGAAAAAGAACAATTCAACACAATGATAGCGCTAGCATTAAGCACTCCCCCGGCAACACTCAACCCCCAAACATCAATTGGACTGGATTCCTTTGAATGGAAGGCGGTGGCAGGGAGTAACAATACAGGGGGGGCATTGGTTTTGGTGTGGTGTCCACAGAAACAAGATGGGGAGCCAGCAAAGCAGGGGAAAATCCGTTTTTGGAGCACCAATGGAAGAATTTTATTTTTTATTTTTATTATTTCTCACAACTGCTAGGGGAAAGAGATAGAAAACAGGGAATTTGCTTGCTTATGTTTAGAAAGACAGGCAAAGCTTTAGGGAATACTAAAATCGATTTTTAGAATATGCAACACATGGGCAATGGAAAGGGAATGTACATTGAATTCGTTTTATTTTTTACTGAGGCTGCAAATGATAGGTAGGCACTGGGAAAGGGGTTAACTCAACAGGAAAATCGGTTTTGGTTCAGGATGACAGATGCAAGAGAAATGACAGTGGCAAATGGAAATTCGTTTAACAGGGCACAATTTAAACACAGGGACAACTTTGTTTCTCAGGTCACAATGGGATTAATTATTTTGGGCAATACTTTATAACTATAACAAGTAACAAAAACACTGGGAAAAAGATTGCCGTTTTTCGAATTCCCCCAATCCCAATCCCGTGAAATTCAATGGGGGAATTAATTGATTTACTTACAAAAATACTAAGGATTTACACAGACAAATGAGGGGTTTTTCAATGGGGATATGCTAACATGCACAGGCAAATAAAGGATTCTTTAATGGGGAGCTGACTAAAATGCACTGGCAATTGGGGTTTTCAATGGGGGATTTTCAATGGGGAAATATTGGATACACTGCTACAAAAATGAAGGGCTTATGCAATTTAGGGCTGGGTTTATTGCTATTTACATAGCAATCCTTTGTTTAAGGTTCAGAAATGCCAGCTGCATCTCAGGGCACACTGGAAAGCCAGGGCAGGGGTCTGGTCACTCCACTATCAAAGATGGTAAGTTTCAGCATCCTTCTCTCCGTCCACCTTTTCCTGTCTCCCCGGTTTTTGTGTGTCCCAGTCGTAGGGCAGTCCCCCTTATATCACCAATTTTACAATCTAGGGGAAGTACCTTGCAATAATCCCTGCAAATAGGATTGGACAGTTACCCTCTCTCTCTCAGCCCCCAGTCAGGATTGGTATAGGGGTTTGAGGCAACATATGTCTTTTCCCCCATTTGTCATCATTCTTTGTTCTCCTTTCAACTTTTTGGAAAAAACTAGTTATGTATCACAACTTCATAATTGTACTAGCAACTGCCATACTAAACATAATTTTGTTTTAGCTGATCATGGGGAATTAGATAAGCCGACCACCAAATCCGTACGATGTAGCATGGCCATGTGTCACATATATTTCGTTTTCATAAAAAGTACCACAGTTATGAATATGTCAGTTATCAAGCATATTCCCAATTTCATTTTCCACCTTTTCACCAACTCTGACATTTCTAACATGTTCACATCAGCCAGAAAACTAGTGTAACTGGCCATTACAGTTCCCAGAGACACAGGTAGATGCATTTTATACCCCCAAAACCGCCTGGAAATTACATGAAAAATGGTGTAAAAATTCAATCAATCCACAAAATGGTTGCTGCGCAAAATGCCTAAAATGAAAATAGTCTTACATTAATTGTGAGTGTTCCTGTGCAGCAAAGGGGAGGGCTGCTCCATCCCACAGAGCCATCTTTCCCCCTGGGCCAGCATGTGACCAGAGGTGTTTATGAGTCTCTTTGAAGTTAGTGTGTGCTCTTTAAGTGGATGCAATAAGGATTCACACTTTTAGTCATGCTCCAGCCAAGGATGGCTTTCTCTTGAAGTCCTTGCTTCCGAAGTCAGTAGGTCTGGAGGATACTGAATTTTGACGCCTTTAGCAGGACCACATTTTATTGCGGGTTATTAGATGTGGGATGTGACATCCAGCTGAAGATGGGACTTTTCTTTGTGAAGTTTTTGCCCTCAGCCAGAAAGTTACTCACCATAGTGACTAACTTACTCTTTGTCCTCTTTCACCATACTGCATGGGAGTCCCTTCCTAGGGACGGGAGACTGAACCTTTTTCACCAGAAAAAACCTTCTTCCCTTTTAAATTTAGAGGCACACGAGGTGTGGCACTGTGAGCATGCGCTGCCCTGACTACGACCCCCCCCCCCGCGCCACACCTTAGTCCCCATAGACACTTCGACAATAGATCAACATTGCCTAATGACACCAGTTCTATTAGGGGGGAGGATGGTGGGACATATGGAGGAGTAACGTATATTTACTCTTACGTCCCGTCCCCTTTCCGCCATACTGCATGGGTGATTAAAACTGAGTGTAGCCCTAGGTTGGAGAGGAGACCCTCCTTAAGCAAATGGGTTTCGAAGAACCACCTGTCCGAAAGCCACGTCTGATCTAGAGCCGGTGTCCAAACAGTAATGCTTGCAGAAAGCCGATGGGGTGGCCCAGGTGGCCGCCACTGCCACAGGACCTGCCGCTGGAATGCGATGGCCGTGGCCTTGGCTCTGACCGCATGGCCCCTCATATGCTTACTTGATGGCCGCTACCATCCCTCGTGCTATAGAGGCCTTGGATGCCTGGTACCCCGGCCGTGACCCACCGAAGGTAACAAACAGATGGTCTGACTTGCAGAAGCCCTTGGTCCTGTCCAAATAGAATTTCTCCTTAGGGTCGGTAAAGAACGTAGGCAGCGCTATTTCCTCGTTTAGATGGAAAGCAGAAGGTACCTTAGGTAAGAACGCTGGGTGTGTCCGCAGAACTACCTTATCCTTGTGAAAAGTAGTATATGGCTCTGAGGCGACTAGCGCCTGGATTTCGCCTGACTCTGTGAGCCGAAGTGAGGCCTACTAGCAAAGCCGTCTTGATGGTGACCAGCCTGTCTGCGGATGCCATTGGCTCAAACGGTTTGTGTACCAGGGCGCCCAAAACTACCGGGTGTGGCCTCTTGATGGGTGGGTAGAGTCTGGCGAGGCCCGCCAAATGCTTCTTGACTATCGGGTTGGAAGAGGAAAAGACCTCTTCCTCCGAATTTCTGTAGGTTCCTATGGCCGCCAAGTACGTGCAAGTGACGACCTGCACGCCAGAGTGAGCAAGGTGCGCAGAGAAGGAGAGCATCTCGTCCAACGTACATGCAAGTGGGTCGATCTCCTTGGAGTCTGTCCAGTGACAGAACCTAGTCCACTTGCTCTTGTGCTGGGTCCTGGTAGCCTTGCTCCTTGCATCCTGTATGATCTCTAGGCTAGCTTGTGAGAGGCTAGGGTACCTTAGCGTGACCTGCTCAGGAACCACGCTGTGAAGGCTAATTTCTATGGCGTGGGGTGGATGACCCTGCCCCCCTGTTGCGCCAGAAGAGGTGCTGGGCCCGTCGGAAGGCGGGTGGTTGGTCTCTCCGAGAGGCTGAGCAGCTCCGTGAACCACGGTCTTGCTGGCCACCATGGAGATATCATAATGATGCTGAGGTGGCATGACTCCTTTATCATGCACATCACCCTGTGGACCAGTGGTGTGGGCGGAAAGGCGTATGCTATCGTGCTATTCCACTGAATCTGAAATGAGACGCCCAGGGAGCCGGGGCCCTGCCCCTGCCATGACGGGAACTGTTGGCACTTCCTGTTGTCCCAGGAGGCAAAGAGATCCACTTGGGGATGCCCCCATCTGCTCAAGATCTCCAGCAGCACCACTCGTATGTCCGTTCCCAGTCTGCTGAGCCTCTCCGCCTCAAAGTTGGACTCCCCCCGGGAGGTGGACTGCCGTGAGGTAGAGGTTGTTCTCCAGCGGTCAATTTCCACATGCAGACCGCTAGTCTGCACAGTGGAGGGGTTCTGGTACCTCCCTGCTTGTTGACACAGAACATGCTGGTCGAATTGTCTGTCTAAATGAGGACGACCTTGCCCCCAATAACCGGAAGGAACACTAGCGCTAGCCACATGGCCTTCAGTTCCAGCCAATTGATATGGTACTCCTCCCGGGTCCAGGTTCCATTGACGCTGTGGTTGTCCAGCGTGGCCCCCCCAGCCCTCGAGAGAGGAGTCCATAGTGATCTTTGAGATGGTATCATGTGGGATTTCTTGAAGTTGAGGGAGAAGCCCAGCTTGTGAAGGGAGTGACAGATGGAGCTGAGATATTCCAAGGCCTGTTCTGGGGAACTGGCCCTGATCAGTCAATCGTCCAGGTAGGGGTGGACGTGAATCCCCCCTCTCCTGAGACTCGCTGCCACAACCGCCATTAGCTTGGTGACAACCCTCAGGGCAGAGGTCAGCCCAAACGACAGAACCCAAAACTGATAATGAGAACCGCCAACAGCGAACCTCAGGTACTGTCTGTGCTTGTGATGGATCAGCACATGAAAGTAAGCATCCTGGAGGTCCAATGATACCATCCAATCCTGAAGCTGGAGGGCCTGAAGGATCTGAGAAAGGGTTACCATCATGAACTTGTCCTTCCTGAGGAACTTTTTCAAGTCTCTTATGTCCAAGATGGGTCTCAATCCTCCGTCCTTCTTTGGAATTAGAAAATATGGGGAGTACCAACCCTTTTTCCTCTCCGCTATAGGTAGTGGTTCTATAGCACCTTTCTCTAGCAGGGTTAAAATCTCCTGCATAAGGAGCGGATCTGGAACCTTCAAAGAGTTGTTGCCCGGTGGATGGCTGAGGTTTTTGCAGGAAAGGTAGGCAGTAACATTGGCCCACTGTTTCCAATGCCCAAAAAGCTGAAGTAATAGCCTGTCCATCTGTCAGATGCTGTGATAACCTGCCTCCTACTGCAGTCTTGTGAACAAAGACCTCAGAGAGGTTTTGGAGCGCTGACGCAGTGGCTCAGGTTAAGGCAGTCTTAGTACTTCTTCCCCGTCCACCATGGGGGAATCGTCTGTCCTCTTTGAGCTGGCTGTCCTCAGTCCCTTCCAAATGTGGAATAATGGCGAAAGGACCTACACCCCTCCAGGGCGTACCTGTTGGGCGGTTGGGAGTTTGTCTTATTGCAGCTCCAAAGGATTTTGCTGCCGCCTTGGAAGTTTGCAGCTTCTCCAAACTCTCATCAGTTTTGTTTCCAAATAAATGTGTGCCATCAAAGGGCATGTTGAGAAGACTGGATTGTACGTCTGGGGCAAATCCTGACTTTCACAACCAAGCAAATCTGCATATCACTGTTTTAGCCGCCATAGCTCTGCTGAGACCAGTCAGGAGAGACTCGTACATTGCGTCTTTCCCATCCTTGACAATGTTAAGTAAACAGTCTCACTCCTCCCCCTGGGGGATATGGTCAGCCGCCATAGAAATGCACTCCCAAAGGGTGTGTGTGAATCTCGCTAGCGTGCACTTGGCCGACTAAAGCCATACTGCCGGCCGAAAAAACGTTCTTGCTGCAGAAGTGTTCAACTTGTTAGGGTTAACTACCCACACCTGATGGAGGAAGAGAGGCTTAAAAAGCCCCCTCGGGTGTAGGCCATTAGAAGGAGATGGACATGGAACAGCAGCAGTAGCAACCAAAGGAAAGCACGTGGTTAGCCGTCCACGCAGAAGTTGGAGGAAAGAAGGGATGCCAGGACTTTAATCAAGCAGATTCCAGCTGCCTGTCCTGAGGGGGTCCTGTTCCCCCTAAATCTGAAGTGCAGAGGTTGCACAGCGGGAAGCGGGAAAGAAGACAGCTGTACCTCATGTTAACCTAATTGCAGAAACTGTGCAGCAGGAAGGAGACAGTGGTTGAGAGCCTGTATGCAGCTGAGGGTCTCCGGAGCAAGGTGAGCTCCGTAACTGCATGGCGAGACCGAAGACAACTTCAAAGTGGAAGTGTTCAGGTCGGATGACACCAGTGTTCAGGTCGGATGACACCGGAGCAGTGGAAGTCCTGCAGCATGCAAAGGGATTGAAGAGAGAGGCCAGTGAGTGTTATGGAGCGTTCTAACCCCTTTAAGCGAACAAAGGCAGGCAACAGTAGAAAAGGAAATTCACTCGCCTATGAGCGAAATCGCTGTTAACCTGACCATTGCTTGTTGGAGAATGAAGGCAACAAAAGTAGCACTCGCGTATAAGTGAAATGATCTGAACTGCACTAATTGAACAGTAGACTGCATAAAACAGATGAAATACTAATCACGTGTGCCTAGAAGTTATTCTGAAGTGAAGGTTAAATGAAGAGTCATTTATAAAGCAGTAGAAGACATTGGGCCTCATTACGAATCTTGCAGTAACCCTGCCGGTGCTACCGGCGGGATACCACCAGACGCCGGTAATGTAAGTCCCCATTCCCATAGAATCCCATAGGACTCTAAGGGAGTTGGGACACGGAAGCACCAGCACCGCTGCCAAAAGTGCCGGTGCTTCGGTGACCGGTCTGCCTCACGTGGCCGCTGTGCCCAGCAGGGTCAGACTTGTCAGGCACAGCGGCCATGGCAGGCAGACTCATTTGCCAATTCGGAAACAAGGGTGCCGGTGAGCTTACCAGCACCCTTGTTTCCAGACCAGCAAACTTATGAGGCCCATTGTAACACAGAATTGAAGTGACTGGACTTTACGAAATTTGTGTTCCAGGGAACAAGCATTGCCCACAGTCAAGAGTGATACAAGAATTGCCCACAGCCACAAGTGGTACAAGCATTGCCAAAGCCAAGAGCTGTGCATCTCTTGTCCAGAGACTAATAACCAGGCATGTCACTAAGCTAATGGACCCAACAGGAAGAGAAGGGGGAAATGCAATGTTTAAAACGGGTGAAGCTTGTTCATAGTGGTAGTTCCATAACATTGAAGCTGGTATAATATTTCACATTCCCAAAGCCAAAAGGAGGTGGAATGATATCCGTAAGGGCATTTTGGCAACTGATGTTGCAGAAAGACAAAAGTGGCAAAGAGGCTGCCCTTTTGGAAGATGAATGTTCGGAAGAAGAGTATCTTGCCTATATGAAGTTATTCAGGACCACTGTGAATATTGTCTTTTCTGAAAAGTTGTTGAAAGTCACAAAGTTACAAACTGTTGAAGCAGTATTAAAATTGTGGTTTTCAGTAGATTCAGAACTTCAAAAGCACTGTTGAATGTGGAAAGCTATCGGGCAAGCGAGTAGTCCCGCATGGTGAATCTTTGAAGAAGTGGTCCTGGTCTGAGAGCAAACCATGTGGAAGCAGAAGTGCTGTGAAGTTACCTTGACAAAGAAACCAATTGTGATTTATGGTGTTGAACGGAGAGCTGCGAAAAGCTGATATTAAGAAGCTGTGTCCCTTTGGCATTTATGAAGCTGTGACAAAAACATCCTGACCAAGAGTATCATTGATGCTATTTGTTTGACACAAATATCTGTTCTAAGAAAAAGTGGCTCTCTTGTAGGACATTGTATAACTGGAACTTTTCTTTTGTCAAGTTGAAGTTGCAAAGAATCAAAGTGGAACTTTGCTGTAAATCTGGATTGCTGCGATTTTCTTTTGTTAAACGATAAGCCTGAATCCAACTTGAAACCTGGGAAATGGGAGACCACCCAGGTTATCAAAAGAGACTGAATTTATTACAGAATACCACTGTTGTTGTTATGAATTGCCATATATATATATTTTGTTGTGTATTTCATGTAAAAGTGTGAGAGCCAGAAATTCTCTGTTATAATATTTTCCTTAGTTCACGTTAGGCAGGGAATTCCTCATCAGAATAAAGATATTGAGGCGTTACTTGATGATTTAATAAAATGCAGAATTTTGAGAAATGTTCTAAAAGTTGTCCGCCTCACATTTATGACCCCACACACATAATGCAGAGATCTCTTGGGGCCAGTTGGTAAGAGACAGAAATCAGGCACGAGCGAAGGAAGGTGGGCATCACTCTCAGATTCACCTTTTCTTTATAAAGGACCATAAGGTTTCACAGGAGGAGCCTGGAGCACACTCATCCACATCGTGGAAGTAATGGCAAGCAGGAAGAACACCCTTAAGGCGAGCAAGCTCAAAGATCAAGATTCGAATTCCATGAGTAGCAAACTATTGCAGAGTAAACTGGGTCCTAAATCCCTGCAAAAATGGCACATGAATGGGAATGGCACAGAACAAACCCTCTTCGATTTTTCACTTAAAGATAGGAATAGCAGCCAGATACCCCTTCACAGTGCCAGTATGCAGGCCCAACTAGGTTAAAGAATGCAGAAAATCCAAAACAGCAGAGGTCTGACAAGGCAAGGGATCCAGACCCTGTCCCTGCGCCAAGGTCTCCTGGCAGAATGGAGGATATCCAGTACTTTGTCAGACAAATACCATTATGTATGCCTTCGCCTCTCAGCAACCATGCAAAACGGTTGATGCGGCCGAGGCTCTTGTGAAGGCTTTCATCTCCCAACTTCAAGAGCAACTGCACCCTCGTCGGCAGGAACCAAGTAGAAGGATATGGGCAGAAGTTCCAGAGAATCTGTTCTCTCTGACCAGTCCAGAGCAATCAAGATTGTGGTGGGCCCAAACTTTCAGTCTCTAGAGCCTGGACTTTATTTTGTATAATGCGCCACATGCACAGAGGCCTCAGAGCGCACAAAGAACTAGGACAAATGGGCAAACGTAAAAACTAAGAAAAAAAAGAGGACGTCATAGCCGTTGGAGAGAGGTGTCCTGGCAGGGGACTAGTCCACTCCTATGTGGACTAGTCATTGTGATGAATCCAATGGAGTCATAACGGATTGCCTGGCGGGAACCTCCTCCCATGTGGCCAGAGGACGGCAGCCACTACCTGATCCCGACCCTGGGGGTGGCTATAGGAGGGAGGATCACATGCGAAGAGATAACTACCGGGAGATGTTAGGACTTCAATGGACGAAACACAGTACGCCCCTTTTCCCCCCATGATCAAGACCCTCTGACACCCAAGACCTTAATGGCCTATTGAATAGCGAATGGTTCCCCCTTGTAGAAGAAATCTTTTCTCTACACTATTCTGGTCAGGCCCACACCATTGACCAAACACCCACAACTCACACAACACCTTATGATATGATATGGCATTTATAACGCGCCTATACACAAGTGTTTCAAGGCGCGGCGAGGCAAGGGAGGGGAAACAGAGGGAAGACAGAGACAATGATTCTACTAGGAAAGGTGACATTGACATTGCACAAGTGCAGGGGAGGGGAAAAGTGCAGGGGGACAGTGCAGTACATAGGATAACAGTAAAATAAATAAAGACAAAAAATAAAAGTGCAGACATCAGGTGTAAAGTGCTAGTAGGAGCTGTAGGGATACAGAAACAGTCCCCGAGTCCAAGGGTTGCCAGAGGGGCAGTGCAGGTGTGCAACTGGCGGGGGGGGGTGGTGGGGGGGGGGGAGATACCTAGGCCCGAGATCAGAGGGTAGCCAGGTAACCACTGCAGTATCAGATTCAGCCAGGAGATCAGCAGGGGAGAGGAGGAGAGAAAGCAGCAGCAAAGAGGAAGGTCTTGAGGTGCTTCCGGAGACGGTCGTCCTCACGTTTCAGAGAGGCAGGGAGGCTGTTCCAGAGGGAGGCCCCAGCAGAAGAAAGATCTACCACCAACTCGCTGCTTGGAGAAGCAACTAACCCTGAGGGAGTTGGAGGCGAATGAGCGAAGAGCTTGAGAAGGAAGAAATTTAGGAAGAGAGAGTTGAAGGTATTGAGGCCCCAGAAGGCCTTGAGGACAATGCAGAGGGTTTTGAACTTAATCCTTGCAACCACTGGGAGCCAGTGCAGAGATGTCAGTCCTGGAGAGATACGATCCCTGGGCTTGAGGCCAAGGACAAGACTTGCAGTCCTGTTCTGGATGAGTTGCAGAGGGCGGAGAGTAGAGGCAGGCAGATTTAGAAAAAGGCTGTTGCAGTAGTCAAGCCTAGAGAGAACCAGAGCTCTGGAGACAGTGAGCCTCTGGGGGAAGGAGAGGAAAGGAAGAATACCTCTGAGGAGGTGCAGCTGGTAGTGTGACTTCTTAGATACGTCAGAGATGTGAGGAGAGAAGGAAAGTGTGGAGTCGAAGATGGCACCAAGGTTTTTAGCCTCACATGTGGGAGCAGGAAGAGGACCAAGAGAGGCCGGCCAGAGAGTGACAGGAAAGGAGGGAGTGGGTCTGCCGATGAGGAGAATCTAAGTCTTACTGGCATTAAGGCAGAGATCATTGGCGGCACACCACTCCTGGATAGCAGACAGACAGTCAGAGATGAGAGGAGGAGCAGGGTTGGCTGAAGGGTGCCTGAAAGTGAGCTGAGTGTCATCCGCGTAGCACTGAAAGTTGGGGCAGAGAGCAGCAATGTGATGGGCTAGAAGTGCCAGGTATTGGTTGAACAGCCAGGGAGAGAGGTTAGACCCCTGGGGAACACCACAGGTAGAGATAGAGGAGAGGAAGGACCCAAGTTGGACCTGGGAGGGTCGGTCGGAGAGGAAGGAGGTCAGCCAAGCCAGGGCCTGATCGGTGATACCCAGGTTATCATGGAAACGGTTGAGCAGGATGGCATGGTTGACCGTGTCAAAGGAAGAAGAGAGATCAAGTAAGATAAGGACGCAGGGGGTGTTGGAATCGAGGTTGGAGAGCATGTCTTCACGGATGTTCAGGAGAGCAGTTTCCGTGCTTCTGGCAGCTCTGAAGCCAGACTGATGTTCATGGAGACAGCCAACAGATTCAGAGTGGATATTAAGCTGGTAGATGGCCAGCTTTTCCAGAAGTTTGCCCAAGAAAGGATTGATGGAGATTGGGTGGTAGTTAGCAGGGCAGGAGGGGTCAGCAGAGGGTTTCTTAAGAAGAGGGTGCACAAGGGAGTGCTTCAGGTGGGATGGGAAGACTCCAGTGGCGAAGGAGTGGTTGCAGAAATCAGCTAGATCAGGAGCCAGGGTGTCAATGTGGTCCTTGATGGTTTTGGGGGAACAGGGGTGAACCTGTTTGACAAGACTTTCATAGATCGGACTTGTCTAGAAACCTTGTCTGAGGAGAACATGGGAAAGGCAGAGAAGCAGGGAGGAGAGGAGGCCAAAGACGGGCCAGAGGAGGAGCAGGCAGTAGAAGGAGGAGGAGGAGAGGAAGAGAGAGAAGACAGGATGTCCTGAGTTTTAGAGATGCAATGAGAAGCTAGGGCCATGCAGAGGCCCTGGGAGGGGACAGGAGAGGTAGAGACTGCAGCAGGATTGGCCAGCTCCTTGCACATTTTAAAGAGTTCGGCCGAGTTGTTAGATGCCGCAGAGACACGGGCTTGGATGCAGGCTCTTTTCTTGGTGCAGACAGAGCCGGTATTGCCTTTGGAGCAGGCGGCAGGCCAGTTTGTCAGAGGAGGTACCAGAAGCACGCCATTTCCTCTCAGCAATTTATGTGAAATCCCTGAGAAAAACCATGTAAGAGTTAAAAGTCCAATGACATCCATGGACTCCACACTCCCATAACCACCCAGGTACTAAGACGAGGAGGAAGATGAGGGAGTTTGTGCAAAGTGACAGGAGCTCAAAGTAAAACATGCAGGCTAGTTGTTTTTCCAAGTCTTCAGTGCATGTGACATTTAAAGATGGCAACAACACTATTGGATTGAGCAGTGCAGGAGAAGACATTGAACCCCATGCGGAGGCTCATAAACGCAAGGCACACAGACAGTTGTGGATAAACGGAAAAGGCTGTTGGGACAGGAGGAGAAATGCTGCGTGCGAGCAAGAAGGGCTGTGGCAATTCCGGGAGACGCGCAGGAGCTCCTGGAGGCCAGGCCGCTCGAAGAGACCATGTTTTCCAGTCCGAACCAAAAAGGAAAGCTGGTGTGTGACCGCAGAGCTGTGCAGGACACTGGAAGACCACCCGAACACTCTGAAGTGGAAAGCGGGTGAAGAAGCCACACTGCAGAGGAGCGAGCAGAATCAGAGATGCTGGAAGGAACCAGTGTGTCTGCCCAAAGCACCTGAGGACCCCGGGGCATTCCCACAAGTGCTCCAACAAATGTTTGAGCAATACAAAATTGCTAATGCACAAAATACCCAAAGTTTGTTCGCATGCAGTCAAGGCAAAATACAAAAGCAAACTCCAATCAAGTATGGATGCATGTAATGACAATGTAGGTTGAAATGTTTGAGCAAGTGTTGCCATTCACAGATATACCAAGCACCTCACAGTATATGCCAGAGGTCTTCAAACTGTGGGGCAACCCGGGGGGGGGGGGACAGGGAGGGTGCCAGAGCCCAGCATGAAATGTTACAAAAAAAAGAAAACACTTTTTTTTATTTTGTTTTTTAAGATTGGAGGAAATGGGCAGGGGCAGCTCACATGGACAGACTGGACCATAAAACGGCCTTTTAAAAAGGCCTTTTAAAAAAACCAATTAAAAGGTGGCCAGCAGTTCCAAATGGATATTCAGTCTTTAGTCACAGACTGTTTGAATAGTACCCAAGGGGGTGTTTTTTCTTCAAATGTAAACAAATTGTGATATTTACATTATTCGAGGATGATTTGTTCCCCCACCATATGTCGGCTGGCCACATACTCCGGGTGGTTGTACTTTCCCTCCTTTAGATGTGAGCCCCTCAGCAAGCTGTTCATGGTTATAGGCGTTACAGACTGTTACAGAACGTATTGTTTGAACAAGAACATTGCGAATCCAGTCAAGACACAAAGGAACTGTTGGAGACATTTTTGCCATCCTATTTAAGAATCCAGGGGAAGGGGAGCACCCTCTGAACATTTTCGTTGGAGTAATTCTTATAATTTTGGTTTTGAACACTTTTGCCAACATCAAGTTAGACATTTCCTTGCACTCCTTTGGTGTTTTGTTTATAGTGCGAGGGTCAGGATAGAGCGTTTTGGACACAAGGACGGCTTTGCAGTTACTGACAACCTGATACAGACATCTCTTTAGTTTATGGTGTCTAGGTAGGGAAGTTCCTCTTAAGAATAGGGCTAGAGTTGTTTTTCCAAACTATTTTGATTTAATAAATGTCTTTAACCATTGCTGACCCCTCACATAATGCAGAATCATGAGAATTGTCAGCAATGCAGAAATTAGAGGAAAGCTCCACTTGACAATCAATCAATGAGTCACCCAGAGACCCTGTAGTGGAAATTCCCAGAAACAGAACAAATCCCACTTTCTGTTGACACTGTCGGAAAAGGGTTTCTCGAAAGGGCTATGATATCAGAGAACTTCCTGGCACATCTCCAACTCATGTGAGGTCTAACTGTGGCTAGTCAATGCATACAGAATCATGTTCACCATTACGGCATGATGGATAGCCAATAGAGACACGTTTCCCAAAGCCCAAAACCAGAGTCACATCACTTCCCTGCACAGAGGCAGCAAGCTTACACCACCTTGTTTGTTGTGGTAATGCATGACTACGATGTTAGTCAGAACTAGACCTACTTGCCGTGCAAAAATGGAAGACAAGCCACCAGTGGCAGCATGAAGCCCCATAGTATGAGAAGATCGAGGTATTCCGGTGTCTCAGTAAGGTACCATACAACACTCACCATCAGATTGTCGCGGTGCGCACCCTACTCCTTTGAGGCACCAGTGACTGCCATCAGCTGAGGACAAGGGAGCCATAGATGTTCCCCTTACTATATTGTAATGCTTATTCCTCCAACAGAGGTCGTGTGACAGGCCATTTGAGACCTGCAACAGGTCCGTCATTTTACCCTGACCCTGAAACAGATCACGAGCATTGAAAACAGCACTGGAGTGACTGCATGCGCATATGGGCCTTGGGCACCATGAAAATTAAGAATGCTGTTAGACCCAGAAGAGACAGAAAGGCTGAGGCTAGAATAGACTCTGGGTTTTGAAGAGACTGTTGGTAGAATGTTCGGTGACCTGTCCTTGAGGAAGGGCACAGAAGGCCCTGTGCAAGAGGGTGTCCAGAACCGCTCCAAGTAGGCGTGACCTGGGACTACCTCAAGTTCAGGAAAAAGCCCAAGCTGTTTAGCAAATGAAAAATGTGGTTCAGGCAGCCCACCACCAGAGGTGGAGTGCATGCTCTGATGAAGTAATCGTCCAGATAGGGAAAGATGTGAACATTGTCCCTCCAGATGTCCAAGCACTACACCTAACAGATTGGTGAAGACCCTTGGAGCAGAAGACCGACTGAAGGGCAGGACCTTCAACTGGTCATGGGTGTCCCCAACCACAAACCCTAGGTGCTTCAGATCGCTTTGCATGTAGTAGTAGGTATCTTAGAGGTCCAGTGGCACCAGAAAGCCCTTCAGCTGCAGGCGACCATTTCAACTTTAACTAGTACCTGTGCAAGGATGGCCCCAACAGATCCACAATGTGGCAAACCCCCCCCCCCCAGAAAGTGAAGAGTACCAGCCTTTGCCATCTCTGCACAAAAACTAAATATGTCGCTCTTTGCAAGAAGTTCTTGAATCTTCTCTAACAGAAGGGAATCTGGGAGGGGATAAAATGAGAAAGAAGACTGTCTTGAGTTCAATGAATAAAGGGGAGGAAAGGCCCTTTCGAGACGACTTCGAAGGCACAGGTTTTTGAAGCAGTGGTGTGCGGACACTGCCCCACGTGTAGGGACAATCTGCCCCCAACAGAGAGGGGGGAGGGGCTAAGGCTAATTTACAGTGGTGGTTGTGACAACAATTCTCTGTGCCCCTAGGTCTCTGGCCTGACCGGGAAACACAGCAGGGACGTCATTGGGGGGTTGCATCTGCGACCTCGGAGGTCTCCCTTGCTACCCCTGTGGTCTCCCTTGATACCCCTAAAAAAATAATTGTAAAAAAAATAATACTTTTCTTACAAATTGAAGTTCATGGGCTGTGGCCAGTGCCATGTGGCTCTTTGTTTCTGGAGTGGCTGGCTTTCTTATTCAAGCTTCTTAAAAAAATAAAAATACAAAAATAAAGGGGGTTCCACAAGTGTAACACTTTCAGCATTGACCCTAAATAAGAAAGAACAGGAATAATAAATCATTTGTCTTTCTGGAATTCTATACAATAATTGCTAGACTCATTAACGGTTTATTTCAGGCACACATCAGGGGGTGAGTCACTTATTTAGTCTGCTCTAAACACCTCAAATTCACAATGCAGACAAAAACCTTCAAAAAGCATTCAGAGTAGAATAAGCATCCATTTCGGACTATGGGCCTGATTCACAGAACGTTTTAATATGGGATTGTGCCTTTATAAAAAGCTTCTGTGAATCAGGCCCTATGTATTTTGCCTTTCGCAAGTTGCCGTTATAGCATGTTTTTTTCTGGCGTTTTCTGTTACGATCATAACAAGACATTCCATCTCAGTGTCCTCGGTCACTAGACAAAATCCTTGTGCTTAAAAGCTTGTGTACAGTGTAGACATGTTTGACCATAGCACATAAGGTAGCCCTTGATTTCGTTGTGCCACAATGAATGCTTTGTTGTAATGTGTCTAGCTTTCCTATCTCCATGGCATGCTGTTCAGGATGTTTGTATGAGGTAACGAGTGCCCAGAGTACGGGATGCCGTGCGAGTGCGCTGCTTTCCCTGCGCTACTCTAATTCTAATACACAGTTATGAACCCTCTCAATGGTATGTATTTTGCCAACCTCTGAAGCCTGAAAAGTAGATCCACGCAGGCTTGACACGTGGACAACTTTGCACCAGACCTGCAGATGAACTGGCCTGATGTTAAATCTGTTTTTTTTTTTTTTTTAAATATATTTTTATTTATTTTATATCAACCAAACAACAGTACAACAGAACATAAATAAACCATCTCAAACAACAAGAACAACCGAACAAAAATAAAGGCACTGCAATCCCCATCCCTCCCCCCTATGAGCCTGTAGGGTGTCCGCCATCAGTGTCCGCTCCATGCGGTGGGGCCTCATCGCCCTCAGATCCAGCCGAGGCCGACCCCGTCCCAAACAGCTCAGCTAACAATAACTTCCATGCCGTGAGGGAGCCCGTTTCTTCCTCCTCCCCTGCCATACTGGCATCCCGCCACACTGCCGTCTCAGCATCAGCCCATTTCTGGAGATCTCGCCACCAGACCTCCACTCGCGGCTTGTGACATTTCTTCCACCCCATGGCTATCCTACGTTTGGCAAGCACATAAGCCAGATCTTTAAGTTTCTCAACATGTCGAAGCTGACGCGCTCTGGGATACCCCCCCAGCAGACAAGCCCAGGCTGAATCTACCTTAAGTGTGATACCCCTCCCTGCCAGCCTCTGCGCCACTTCGCCCCAGTAGGTTGCAATCGCTGGGCACGCCCAGAACATGTGTATCATGTCCGCGTTCTCTTCGTCACACTTGGGGCACGCCTGGCGCCCGGTATCCCGAAATCTGGAAATCCTCAGGGGGGTCATATATGCCCTGTGCGTGATGTAGAGCTGTATCTGCTTAAACCTGGCGTTCCTCGATACCTTTTTGTGGTACCCCAAGGCGCGCTCCCACAACCCGTCCGCCATCGAGGCCCCCATCTCCGCTTCCCATTCCAGCCTCAGGTGCCCCAAATCCTTCCCGACCTTTGTCATTAGCATCTCGTACAACCTGGAGACCTCGTGCCCGCCCTCTGATGCGTCATACATTATTTCCAGCGTAGCATCCGGTTCATCGGCCAAAGTAGTTTCAGGCCACATACTTCGGACCTCCCGGACCACCCTGTGATATGTCACATATTGGCCCCTGTGCAGCCCCGACCCTGCCTCTAGTTCTTCGAACTCCATTAGGGTCCCATCTTGCCATATGTCGCCCATAGTGACCAGCCCCACTGACTCCCAGTATGTCCGAAGAATAGCTCTTAGCTGCCCGTCTTCCTTCGCCAGGGCGACCAGAGGTAACTGCGGCATACACGGCAAGGGGTCACCCATCATCCGGCAGGCACGCCGCCACATGTTCCTGCCCAGGGCTAACATCTTGGGCCGCTCCCTCATCAATGCACTGGTCACCCAGATCACCTCCCGCAGATAAAAGGGGGAACAGTCCTTCCCGAGCAGCCTGTGTTCAGAGGTCTCGTCATCCGAGAGCCACCTGGCCACATATTGCAGTTGCGCAGCCACGTAGTAGGCCTCAAAGTTCGGCAGTTTCACGCCACCTTTCTCATAAGAATTCTGCAATTTCCACAGTGCGACTCTGTTGCGCGTGCCATGCCATAGGAAATCCCTACATACACTGTGTAGCCTCACAAAAAACGTCCTAGGTATCATATACGGGATGTTATTAAAGTAATGCAAAAGCCTGGGCAGCACCACCATCTTGAGCATAGCTCCCCGACCCATCATCGCTAAAGGCAATCTTTCCCAGAACCTCATGCACTTCTCAATCTTTCCCACAGCTAGTTCGGTATTATGCATGTGTTCTTCCTCGGTTGTGTGATACACGTCAATGCCCAAGTACCGGAAGGAGCTCGTCGCCCACGGGATCCGCAGCACCGGCAGCCTCTCCACCGGTATCCCCACATAACCGCCCAGCGGGAATAGTGTGGATTTCTGAGGGTTAACTGCTATGCCGGACAACCAGGCGTACCTCTCCATTACCTCCAAGATATACTGCAAATTCTCTTCCGGGTATTTCAGGTATAACAGCATGTCGTCTGCATACAGGGATATAAGATGGCACTCCCCTCCCACCACTATACCCACCGGGTCATACTGCTGCCGGAGGTAAATTGCTAAGGGTTCGAGGGCCAATATGTACAACATTGGGGACCAAGGACACCCCTGCCTAGTGTCTCTGCCTAACTGCCATCTATCTGACACCACTGCGCCCGTACGGACCCTAGCCAGAGGCTCACTATATAATAGCTCGGCCCACCTCATGTAGCCTGGTCCCAGTCCAAACCGCCCCAAAGCCGCCAGCAGCCACGGCCATCGAACAGAGTCGAACGATTTGACCGCGTCCAACGCCACTATCGCCATTTCGCTGTCCTCGCTACATCCCCATTCAACCACCCTGTGAAGGCGTCTATGATTATGCGTGATGTTCCTGTTCGGGACATAGCCAGTCTGGTCAGGATGGATCAGCTGGCCTATCACCCTCCGCATTCTGGCCGCCAGGACAGCCGTTAGAATCTTGCTGTCCTGGTTCAGCATCGACAGGGGCCGGTAGGAGCCACAACAATGTCCCGGTTTATTGGGTTTGGGGAGCGGTACTATAATCGCCTCCCTGAGTGATTCCGGCAGCCGCCCCACCTCAAACGCTTCATTAAACATCTCCAGCATGGGCGGGAGCACCTCCTCTCCATACGCTTTATAAAATTCGCTGGGGAACCCATCCGCTCCTGGAGCCTTGCAAGTGGGTAGCTGCCGCACAATCTCTTTCAGCTCCTCCAGAGTGATCGGAGCATCCATCTCCTCTTGCTCTTCGTCACTTATCCTGGGCAGGCCTATGTCTTCGAGTACTACCTCTATCTCCTCCCGGCTCCCCCCTTCTCGATCCTCGTATAATGCTTGATAATATTCTGCGAATGCCCCATTCACCCCTTCCTGGGTGTCCACCTCCACGCCCTCTTCAGTGATAACTGATCGGATCGGGGATCTCGGGGTCTCGCTCTTATACAGCCAAGCAAGAAGCCTACCCGTCTTGTCCCCCCCGCATGCAACCTCTCAATGTACTTCCTGTAATTCAGATTACAGAGCCTGTCCCAGTGTTCTGCACACCTCTGCTGCAGATTAGTGACCGCCTCCGTATCAATCCCACCCTCCTCCAGCTCTTTTTCCAACTCAATCTCGACCTTACGCAAATCGGCCAGGACTCCACCCATTAATCCCTTGGACTTCGCAATGGCAACCCCCCGCATTACAACCTTAAAGGCCTCCCACAAAGTACCAGCCGACTTGACACTACCTGTATTCGCCTCAAAGTAAGCAACTATCTCCTCCCTCATGTCCTCTCTGAAGACTGGGTCCCTAAGCGCTTCCGCCCTAAGGCGCCATGTTGGAATTCGCGGACGTGGGGGACAAAGCTGCCATCGCATGACCAGGGGCGAGTGGTCCGAAAGGACTCTCGCCCTGTAGTCTATCTGGTCACACTCCGCGACAACGTCCGGAGTGGCGAAAAAGTAATCCAGCCTTGTGTGCAGCTGGTGCGGGGCCGAATAATGCTAATATTGTCTCACGCCAGGGTGTCTCGCTCTCCACACATCTGCCAGGCCAAGGTCTACCAGCAGCGTCTGCAGTACCCTAGCCGCCGGGCTGGGCCTGACCATCTTGTCATCCGACCTATCCTCCCTAGGGTTTAGTACACAATTGAAGTCCCCACCCCAAATCACCGTACCCCCCATCCCCTCACCAAGTCTCGTGCACAGTGTCCTAAAGTATGTCGCTGTGTCCTGGTTGGGAGCATAAGTATTTATAATACACACTACTTTGTTCTCAACAAGCCCCCTTACCATGACCAGCCTCCCATCGGACTCCACAACCTCCCCAAGTAGCTTGAACGGGACATGTGGTGCCACCCAAACCAGCACACCTCTAGCATAAGCAGAATATGTAGATCCCACTACTGTCCCCTTCCACTTCCTCCCCACCAGTTCCAACTTCTCCCGTGTTAGATGCGTCTCCTGTAGCAAGGCCACATCTATCTTTTGTCTTTTTAGGTACAACATGACCTTGTTACGCTTTAGGTAGCTGTTGAGTCCTCTAACGTTCCACGTTAGTATCATAAGGTCCCCCATGATTTATCGGTAGCTCCCCCCTCCCTACCAGGACTGCCCGTCTCCCTCCCGCCTCGAAGACCCCCATTTCCAGTTTCACCCCCAGGCTCATGTAAAAACTAACACCCCTCACACCCCTAACCCAACCAACTGCCCAGCTCCATCCCTGGATCTCAGGCATCCCCGTGTTCGGTTCTCTCTGGAAACCCAGGTAGAGAACCCGACAGGGTGTCACCCCACACACAGTGACTAACCTAAACTCAAACTGGGGTACTAAGAACGGCCCCTGGAAGCTCCTCTCCCTCGCATCCGTATCCGCGCACACGGACCTTGCTCCAAACTCCTAACGCATACACTTCCAGAACAAAGTCATAGACTATATTCCAGTCCCAATGTTCATGGCCCAGCCGGGCCCGCAGCATCACTTATCTCTTCCCGTTCCATCCGCCGTCCGCTCATCTGGTTCCTGAGGACAGTTTTGTGCATCCAACCACTCCATGGCCTCTTCCGGAGTGTCGAAGAACAGCATCTTGGTCTTAAAGAAAACCTTCAGTTTGGCCGGGTAGAGCAACATATACTTGTACCCAGCTGCCCGCAATCGCCTCTTAACCGCCCCAAAGTTCATGCGACTGCGCTGTACCTGCAGGGTGTAATCTGGGTAAGCAGTAATGGTCGCCTCTCCTCGTCGTATGGTGCCCCCCTTGCGAAAGTGTTCGAGGATCCTTTCCCGATCCCGATAATTGAGGATCTTGGCGATCAAAGGCCTGGGCGGATTTCCCGGCGGTGGCTTCCTGGTCAAGGCCCTGTGCGCCCGCTCCACCGCAAACCCCTGCGACAGGGCGCCCCCAGTGATCTCCTGCAGCAGCAAGTTCTCAATGAACTCCGTGGGACTCTGGCCTTCAGCCCCCTCCGGCAGGCCCATGATACGAACGTTGTTTCTCCGGGCACGTCCTTCCGCCTCCTCAGCCCTACTTTCCAAGTTGCCCACCCGCTGCACCAGGGCATGGATATCACGCTTATGTGAGGTGCAGTCCGCCGCAGTAGGGCCCATTTCCTTTTCCAAGGTCTCCGTGCACTCGGCCAGGGCTCACACATCCTGCCTCAGGAGGTTCACGTCCTCCTGCACCGCCCCAACCTGTAGTTCCATCGCAGTTTTCAATTCGGCCACGGCAAGTTGGAGCTTGGTCTCCCACGTCGCCTTCAGGTCCGCGATCGCAGCGAGGACCTCCTGGTTCGCGCCTCCGGCGGCCATCTCCTTGGCCTGAGCCTTCTCCTTGCTCCTGGCTCCTTCCGGGCCGGGCGGCGTCTTGGCGTATTCGTCGAGCGTGGGCTGTTTGTTTTTCGCTCTCAGGAGTTTGTTCGACATATCTCCAGTCAGGAGCGTCTTTCTGGCCGCGCTCAGGTCCAAGGCAGGGAGGCACCGTGCCCATCCACCACAATTCAGTTTCGAAAGTCCTTAGTTCTCCCGCTCGCCCAACAATCCCAACAATCCCAGTCACCGCTGTTGTCCAGCGATCCCCCCAGATGGGGCGGGTCGCGCTGCACCCTTCGTAACGTCCAGAGGGCGCACGTGTGCTGTGGGGACCGTCACTGAGGTCCCGGTCCACCGCTCCTTTGTCCCCTCGTCAAGCGGCGGCGGCCATTTTATCGTCCGTCGAGGTCTCGCCACCAAATCTCTGCACGGCTCCAAAGTACACATTCGCAGTGCGAACCCGTGTGAAAATGTATCCACACATGCGGCCGAACTTCATGTACGCAATCATCACCATCTTCGCCGGATCGTAGCGGTCCTTGCGCGGTTTTCAGTCGGATAATGTACGGATCAGCGGGAGCTCCCGTGCAGACACGTCTCTTCACATGGGTTCCAAGCCACGCCCCCCCATGTTAAATCTCAGTTACCAGTATAATGGTGTCCACTACAGAGTGTAATTTGCTTTCTGACTTTGAGAACACTCAGACACGTAATTGCTCATTTTACAATAGCGGTAAGCTAGCTATAGCCGGTAAAATAGCACAGGGGAGGGGTGAAGGGTTGGGGTGTTGAGCGCTTGCTGCTGCGGCGATGTGTGTGTGATCTGCAGGTTCGAATCCCAGCAATGCCACCTCAGCCTTTCATACTTCTGAGGTTGATAAATGAGTACCAACACAGGTCGGATGATATTGTATGAATATTTGTTTTATATAATGCGCTTCAGTGCTATATAACACATCATTATCATTTGGCCTTGGACATCTGCTTGCATTCACAGTAATTTGGTAATATGGGCCTGTACACGCTGATATTAATGATACGTATGATGATCCATTCTTGAATGAAATGTATATCACATTACAGTGATATTGTAACCATATTTTTCATAGTGTACTTCAGAACAATGCTATGAGATGGCACTTCCTATTTTGTCAAGGGGTGAAAGGTCGTGTTCCATCCACCCCTTCCCGTGATGTCACTTCGGGGTGGGGTCAAATGACATCACTTCCTGTGATGCCATCAGAGGTCAAGGGTCATGTGATGTCACTTCCGCTACCCCAGGCATTTTGGTGAAATTACGTCCCTGCTAATTTGTATTTAGGAGCAGTGTTCTATTCTGCTTGACTCCTTTGATGTGGTAATGTGGGTGCTTGTATCCATACCTAACATATTTTGTTCCTTACACGTTTGCAATTCACGATTAGGAACTTCTTCAGGGAAAATATACATACAATGGCCTCTCCGGCCTGTGACCCTAATCAATTTTTCAAGTAATTGAAAGCACAAATGCTTGTGGACGCTTCGTGTTCTTTAACTGGTGTGTCCGGGTGAGACCGGTACCGCGTGAGACCGGGATTCGAACCTGTGTTGATATGCATTGTCTTGCTCCCGGCCCCAGATAAGCTGAATCAATTGCGAATAGTTGTTCTTAACTCCAATTCAATACTCTTCATACATGTTGTTTTCTTATTGAATTTCTTTCCAATACCACCACTTCCACTCTTGGTTATGCTGCAGAGGTAGATTTCTTCTGCACGTAACCTCATAGTGAGTAAAGTATCTTTTGCCCTCTGCGTGACGCCACTTCAAATTGTGTTTGCTTTTTCTGGTCTACACATGAGGAGTGAGGTTCATTCAATTAGAAAGACACACTGGCAATTAAATCAGATTCCAGATTACGGACCATCAATTGCTTCAAAGTCGTTTTTGTCAAATGGAGCCCACCATCCTGGTTGCGCTACAGCTTAATTGCATAGTCTGCATCAGTGTATTCACACGCCGTTAATTATTCCACCGGATGCAAGGTCACTTTTTAAGCAAAGGTCACTTTCTGATGGTTTTATTACGAGTTATTTATGTTATATTCAATAAATAGAATTGTTGTATCATTTATGCTGTGTTTCAATGTGAAGGTTGAATACTCCTTTACTGACAGGTGCCCCCAATAGTTTGCTGATATTTTTTACTAGTGTTCCGATTCATATGAACACCTATTTAATAATTACAAGAGAGAGGCAGAGGTGGACGGAACCTTATCCACCTGAGCCAATCTGCCTCCCTGATGATTGCTAAGGCATAAAACGGAGCGTGCCCCTTATCCACTTTTAGAAGAGAATACACACACATTCTGCAACTTCAGATATTGTAAAACTGGGATTGCTGCTCAAACTTCATAGCCGGTGCGTGTAGCATGCAGACCTACAATCCAGGCAGGAGAGGAATTTGATGACCTTGCACTGCTGAATACGTGTAAGGAGCTTTTGCTAAAGCATATATATACATACCAGGTGAAGCCTAATGCTTATATGGTTGTGTTGGCAATACTAGCTGCATAGCCCTGACAAGCTTATAAAGCTTTTAAAGTATAACACGGATGAGCTAAACGTCGCAAGCAACTGGAACGAGCAATCGCTCACTATATTATTTGCAAGCTACACTTTGAGCTGCGCCATGTGTTGAGCACCCAATGCAGAGCTTACCGATGGCCATAAACGCTGCCATTGGACCATCGCCATATGCCATCCTTCCCCTTCATCAAGCCAATCCAGCGATCAAAGTCTCCTTTGTGTTCCTTCATGAAATCCTATAAACAAGAAACAGAAAAGAGGTTTCACGTTCAGTCAATAAGGACTTGCTGCATGTAATTAAGCTATTGCATTAAAACATGTAAGGATAACACTCTAAATAGACAAGAAAGCAAGATCGGAAAGTAACATTAGCTGCATTAGGCTGGCTGAAAATAGGAATTAGCAATTTCATAGGCCAATTTTTGTGCTTTGAAGTCTTTCCACTGATCATAAGAGAAAGCGGTAGTTGCACCTGGGGGAAGGCCACTCTGCCAGTCAGGAGGCTGGAAACGTGGGTGAGAACACACTGTGCCGTCCGCTTTTTCCAGCCACTCCAAGCCGTTCCCCAGGTGGCGCCATCTTGTTTGTGGGGAGGCAACATGGAGAATCTCCAATAGGTTTAGCACCTGGTAGGTACTTTATAAAAATGTAGGTTTAGGAAGCTTGGGTTGTGACACAAAAAGTACAGAGGCATTCGAGTTGGCATAGCGGTTTAAGACCATTTTATTGATATAATATATTAAATCAGCATAAAAGAGAGTCGACAAATTAGCCTGTCTTGGCAATGTAGTTGGGCTGCCCAGAGAGGGCATTAGCGTAAAGGCAATTTAAGTTTATTCTGGAGAGGGGCAGCTCCCCCATTACGATTACATCTGAACAAAGGGGGCACCACGAGACTAAAAAAGCCTGATATTGCTCAAAAGCTTAACTGCAATAAAACTTATATTTCTCAACTAGAGGAAACCACAGTTCCAAACGGTTTTAGCAACAGTAGACGGACAAGTGTGCCCTCTGGGTTGTTCCAGAGTGTACATGCATATTTGTGCATGTGGTAAGCTTCTGTTCGATCCATAAATGGATGTGGGTAGGAGCGAGATAAGAGACCGTATGTAGAACGCGCTATGCCATAGCAAGAGAATTAGTAGAGGCATTCAGGGACCAAGTAAAGGAATGATTTACGTTGCTCTTCTCTTCTTGGGCCCCACTAGCCACCTGCTGCCTTGTATTTGATTTGATTTATATAGCGCTTTATGCCAAAGTGCTGAGCATAATTATTTACAAAACTAGGTGCAAACTGACACGTAAACACAATATTAGGTATTAAGCAGATGGTGTTTAAGACCAGAGCAGAACAAGAAATAGGAAGACAAAGAGCAGCGAGAGAGCAGGAGAGCGTTCCAATGAAAAGGGTCCAAGAGAGAATGAGCGAAAGCGGAACTGGGCACAAGGTGGGCGAGGAACAGTTAAGAGGAATAGAGACTGAGAACGAAGAGAGCGAGGTGGAGAATAGAATAAAATAAGGGAAGAAATATATGGGGGGGTAGGTTATGAAAGGCATTAAAGACTATAAAGAGAAAGTTGAACTTAAGATGGGAGTGAAAAGGCAAACAACAGACAAAATAACAGAAGAAATAGAATCACGAGGGGAAAGTGAACACAGAAGACATAGCTGAATTATAGATAGATCTTAGGGACTTACATGAGTGATAGGGAGACCAAAGAGAAGGGCGGAGCAGTAGAAAAGCCAAAAATAAAAAATGAGATTAGGAGCTTGTTCACATGAAATGTGAGATAAGGTTGTGCTTTCCGAACATTAAAAAGATGAAACCAGCAGGACCGAGAGAGAGTGGAGATATGAAGAGCAAGGGACTGAGGTGTCGAAGTGAACATCAAGGTTACGGGCAGAAAGATAAGATGGAGGAAAGGACACTGAAGGAAACAAAGGGGAGGAATGGTTGAAGCAGGGAAAAAGAAAACTTCAGTCTTGGAAGACTTGAGAAAGAGATGGTGATCAACCATCCAGGATTTGATGACCAGGAGGCAGGATGTCAGGGTAGCGTGAATAGACGAGCGGAAGGCCGAAAAGGACAGAAAAAGCAGAGCGTCATCGGCGTAGAGGTGACCAAGTGAAGAAATAATGGAGACGAGGGGGAAATAGGGATGGAGGGAGCATAGAGAGAGAAGTAGAGGACCCAAGACAAAACCTTGGGGAACACCATGGAGGAAAGGGAGAGTGGAGGAAGAGTTGCCAGCCCAGGAAACAGTAGATACGATCAGATAAGTAGGACTGGAACCAATTTAGGGCAGTTCCAGAGAACCCAAGGGAGGAGGGAAGAAGAGAATAAGAATCTGGTGGGAGGCTTGGTTGGCATACCATGCTGAAAAGAGTGAGTTACAGACTAAGAGCACAGCGGTTTCTGTAGAACGACAGGAACAGAAACTGGATTAAAAGTAGGGAAGAATAGCATTAGAGGAAATAAAGAAGAGACTTGGGAATAAACATCAGCTCCAAGATCTTCGAAAGGTAGTGGAGAAGTGATATGAGACGGAAATTGAGGGCATTAAAGAACCAGTGAATTATTAAGGATCAGGAGAATAGTGGCACGTTTCAACGCAGAAGGGAAGCATGAGAATAACAGGGAAATATTGAAAAAACAGTGAGATAAGACAGTAAGGGAGGGAAGACTTTAGGGATCCGGAAGAAGGAATGGGATCGGGGGGAGCGGAGGTGGGATGAGCTCGAGACAGGCGAATGGCAGTGTATGAGTGATAAACATGGTAAAATGTAGACCTGGAAACAGAGTGACGTCAAGGAGGAGACAGAAGAGGATAAAAAAGGAGTAAGGGCAGAGTTCAAGAGAGACCATAGTGGTGAAGTAGGAGGCATGAGCCAAAGCCGAGAGGTGAGAAGTAAGGGCAGGGACAGGAGGAAGGGGAGAGAGAATATGAGTACAAATTTGAAAAAGGTGATGAAGGTGAGAAGAATAAGAGTTGAGAAGATTGAAGTAATAAGATTGTTTGGCCGAGAAGAGAGTGGCATTATAGGAAGAGTGAAGAGAGGACAACAATGAGGCATTGACCTCAGATCGTGATTTGCCCCAATGGCATTCAGCGCAGCGAATAGTGCAACGGAGAGAGCAGAATTGCAAGGAAAGCCAAGGTTGAGGAGGTTTGTGTGTAGGAGATGAGAGATGTAGGATAAAGTGACTTAAGGATGGAGGCAGCATCATCAGGAGAGAGACACAAAGTCAGGATGAGAAGGAAGCAAAGAAATGCAACAAATGAATAACGAGGTATTAAAAGACTGAAGGACTCAACAGTAGTGTGTGCCCGTAGAACTAGAAGGAGGACAGGCGATAGTGTAAAAGAAAAGGAGAGAATGTGGTGATCAGAAAAATAAATGGGGAGAGCCAAGGCAGAAGCGATGGGTAGAGGAGAAGAAAGAATTAGATCAAGGTGAGAGCCAGATGCATGGGATTGGGAGAAGGAATAGGGGAGAGGTGATAGGAGTGAAGCAGGGGAACAGAAGAGTGTGTAGAAGAAAGGTGAATGTCGAAGACTGCCAGAAGGAAACAAAAAGGGCATAGAAGGAAGAAGAACAGAGAGAAGGGCATCGCGGTCTTCGCAGAAAGAACTAACGGGGGCAGAAGGGCGGTAAATCAGAAGAAAGGCCAGAGAGTGGGGTTTCAGAAATGTGGCGAAGTGATACTCAAATGAACAGAATACCGGAAGGAAAGGAGAGGTGTGGAAAGTGGTGAAAGCAAAGTGGTAGAGAATGCCAACCCCTCGCTCCCCAATGGCCGAAGTTAGAAGCATTTATGCCCCAATGTTTACAAAGATACCAATACTTGAGAGGGCTAACGGCGAAGGATGGAGGAGCAGATGAGAAGGTTGAGACCACTGGGCATAGTTGTAACACCAAGGGTGGATAATGGAGAGGAGCACAGTAGTGGTTACTGTGCTAGGACAATAGAGAGGTTGAAAACTGCTCCCATCTGCAGACAGCTGCAGACAGCAGCATCAGACTTCTCTTTACCCGAGAGAAGACTGTTAGAAAGTGTGTGTGAGTGAGCTCAAGCGTGTGTGAAGTACCAGCCTCAGAGGTACCAGCCTCAGAGGTACCAGCCATCCTCTTGCTCCATGCCAGCCAGTTACTACAACACACGGTGTGGGATTCTTGACTAAGGAAATGTTAAAGTGCCATGACTGAGCTTATCTGGGAAGGTCGGGTCTATGCTGTTAGCTTTGTTTTATGCAAGAGGTCCCTCAGTTTGTGATCCTTGAAGTGCATCTCAGAGTGCAGAATATCCGCTAAAAGCTGGGAATAAAGGGACCCATTCACAAATAGATTCTTGGCGTGCATGTGCCAGTTACACATGCAAGCTTTATTACCTAATGCTGAATTAGGGCTACAGTAACTTCAAACAGATAAAAAGGTTTGAATGGCAATTTGCTCTTTTCTTTCGAATCCATCTTTACAAAAATAGATTTACAAATACCATTAACGAGCTTGGCAGTCTAAAGGCCATGACTTGCAATTTGGTCCCTTCTCAACATCTTTGTGATAGTACTGGAGAGTTCTCCGTTAAGAAGATTAAAAACATTCAGTAGGAGGTCACAAATGCTAGACTAGAAACGTATATGGCCCGAGATCGAACACACATCTAACCACGATTGGGGCCCTTCTTGCATGCGTCCCAACCATGCGACGATGAACAATATGATCTCATTATTAAACACAGCAAGAAATCAGGATCGTCTTGGAACCTTGTCTCTCCATTAGAAACTGGCAAGAAAGCCAACCATTCAAGAAAAACAAAGCTATTTTAAATAATTCCTCTATTATTAGAAGAGTACCATCAGAATTTAAGATAGCCAAGGCCATACCATTTAAAAAGAAAAAAGGCTCAAACAGACCTGATGGACTGTGCAAACTTCAGTCCAATTACCCACTTAGCCTGTCAGGTCTAAATCCAGCAGGTGACCCAACAGCTGCAACTCTTTATCAGAGGAAGATGTTGAAGCAGGATTTCATCTCTATTTCAGTGATGGGAGAGAACCTGAGAATGCTGAAGATATCAAGGTGCAGTAGCTCAAGTAATTACCGATTTGTTATCAGCTGTTAACACTATTAGTCATAAAATACAATCTGGGAGTTTGAAAGAGCACTTAAATGTTTTCGCTCTAATTTCCAACAGAAGGCAGAAAGTTGTGATCCCACTTTTCAGTGTCCCAAACCTCCAGCGTATGGCCTGGGTTGTTGTCCACCCTGGAAAAAAACGGTAAAAGACCCGAGTGTCCAAGATAATTCTGGCGACCTCACCCATCTAATTTTCACAATTACCCAGGATACTGTGAATCCTGTTCTCATCTTTGCCACCTGCCTTATTCTTATTGAATCTAGGATGGCTATGAACCATCTGCAACTTAATTGTCCAAGACAGATTGTTTAGTCTCGGATGTAATGATACCCAAGACCTTAAAGCAGAAGCATTACACAGTGCACTCAAAGACATGGCATTCACACAACTTGTGAATGCCCTTACCCATACAAAAGGGAGAACACTAGACTGGATACTACCACTCAATACTATAGTATCCATAGACTCCACTGATATAGTACCCTGGTCAGACCATCATAGTATAAACTTCTTCATCCTGTGCAATGAACCAGACCCACCTAAACTTATCACAGCAGAATCCTACGTAACCAGAAACATCCGTAAACTCTCAGCAGAAAGCCTCAACCCGCTGTTAGCAAGCACCCTTAATGACAAAAGTATCAATATTGAGAAGCCCTGCACCCTGGCTGACATTTATCATGAAAGCCTTACTACCACAATTGATACCCTAGCACCTTGTGTTAACAAAACCAAACGCAATGACAAAAAATCCTCATTCTGGTTTAACGAGGAACCAGTCTCTTAGACGGATCAAAAGATCGCTTGAACACCGGCTAAAAAAAACTCGCTCACCAGAAGCCATAGAAGCATTCAACACCGCAAATAAAACGTACAAAGCAGCCATCATCACCCGCAAAGCAGATGCCTTTAATATCAGAATTACAAATGCCTCCTCTGATACTAAAGAGCTTTTCACTATACTCAAGGAATTGGAGTATCCAATCCCTATTATTAACCCGGTCCAACCAAGCAAAGAATAGTGAACCACCATCCAAGATGCTCTTGCTACAAAAATTAAACTACTACAAAACAAAATTATCTCCAAAAGAAATCTCCTGTCTGACAAATACATCACGTACAACCAAATCACCAATCACATAGAAGGCTCTACTCCTCCCTTCAATTTCACCCCAGTCTCCCACGAGATAGTACATAATACCATAACCAAACTTAAAGCATCTAACTGCAAAGGAGACAACTTCCCAGCACACCTAGTTAAACTATGCGCCCCCACTCTTACGCAGATAATCACTAATTTTGTGAATGCCTCTGTCAATTCCAATCTGGTCCCAGTCAGCATCAAAGAGGCGTGGGTCACCCCACTACTAAAAAAAACGACATTAGATCCACTAGCCTCTACAAATTACCGCCCCATAACGATAGTCCCGTTCTTACTAAAAATCATTGACAAGATAGCTTACAATCAACTACAAACCCACCTTGAACAAAATAACCTACTAGGAGCTAGACAATCCGGCTTCAGGCCCAACCATAGTACTGAGACGGCCCTCTTGGACCTGAAAATTCAACTAGATACCATCAGAGACTCAGGAAAATTAGCTACCCTATTGCTGCTAGACCTACCAGCAGCATTTGACTTGGTTGACCATGACAAACTATGCAACACACTAAAAAAAAACTTTAATTTTTCAAATAACGCCACCCTCTGGATCAAATCTTTTTTAGGGGACCGCACTTCCAGAGTTGCAATCGGGAAATATGCAGCTGACCCTATTGCAGTTCCCATAGGAGTCCCCCAGGGATCCTGCCTCTCCCCCACCCTTTATAATGCATATACTAAACTCCTATTCTCAGCACTTGACGACATGGGTGTCATCTACACTAACTTCGCAGATGACACCCAGATCCTCATCCCCATTACAGGGGATTACACCCATGACACATACACCATCAACAGAGTATATGCTATTATTCAAAATTGGATGGCCCTAAACAGCCTCTGCCTCAATGACGAGAAAACAGACGTTCTCATTGTGGGCTCCCAAAAAAGATTAAGAGCCCTCCATCCTGACTACACACACATCAACATCGACGACACTCAGATCCCAGTACTCAAACAGGTCAAAACTCTTGGGGTGTACATTGATGCCAACCTCACTATGCATAAACAAATATCAGCCCTCTCCTCTTCTATAGTTTACACAGCTAAACTTATTGCTCTCAGCCGCCAATTCCTTACGCCCACAAACTGCATTACATTGGCTAGGGTGCTGATTTTAACGAAACTGGACTATTGCAATATCCTATTTCTAGGAACGTCCAAATCTAACATAAATAAAATTCAATTACTTCAGAACAAAGCTCTAAGAGCGGCTCTAGGTATAAAGAAATCCGATCATATATCCAACATCAGGAGAGAAAACCACTGGCTGCCAATTGAAGCAAGAATTATCTTCAAAACACTTAGTGTAGTCTTTAAATGTATCTCAAACAAAGCGCCCATCTACCTCAACGAGAGCACCAAGAAAAAAATCTCCTGTAGGTCACTCAGATCGAATAACCTGGCCCTCTTGGAAGTACCACAAAACAAATATAGCAGAGCAGGAGGAAGCAGTTTCAAAGTCCTAGCCCTGTTGCACTAGAACGCACTACCTCTTAGTATTAAAAGCGAGGTTACCTTATAAGGTTTTTAAAAAGCGATGAAAAGCTGGTTATTCAATAAATATTAAACAACCATTGCTAATCATATTCCCACCCTTTTGACTGACTGGAATGTAGTATAAGAAAGTTATTGTTTTGAATGTAACCGCTCCTCTGTCTAAAAAAAATGTCTTATATGAACACTTGAATGCAACTGTAACACTGTAAAATAAGTGATAACATGTCTTTAATCTCGCTGTGATACCCGTGGGTCTGGGCGAGTAACAAATGTAATAAATAAATAAAATAAAAATTAGTCAGGCCTTTGGCCAGCACAACCAGGTTCTTCTCCATCATTCTCTGTAAAGTCAGGAAACAACTAGTTCTGATACGCTGAAGTCATCAGCAGTAACCACGCCATGCTTTCTCAGCATGAAAACCCTAGGACACATTTTTCATTTTCTAGCCTTCTCTTGGAGAGTACAATTCTGATGATGGCAATGTCACAGGTGGACTATGCGAACAGTGTGCATTTGGGTATTTGCAAATACCTGTAAGGGCGTTTTCAGAAACTACAGCATAAAGCAAGCACATCACCCTGGCACTATCCTTGTACGGTCGCCCAGCGGCAGCCCGTATTACATTCAAGGTACCTCATAGTTTACAGGGCAATTAATAGAACCAACCCAAGTTCAGAAGACACAATTTAAAGTCTACAAAATAATGCAAACCATGTGCCCGGAAATTGTTAATCGCTTGGTAGTTCCTACATGGATCGCAGCTTGTTGGTCGAATGTTTAGACGGCCACCAAGCTATGGAATTAGATTCCTGTATGGTTTGAACCACAGTAAAACTTTAGGAAGCAACTTAAAACGTTAATCTGTTTAGTTCTTCAGACAGGATTTAGAATACCCATTGTCAGTGTGAGCCTCTGCAAGGTTTTCTTTAGAATTCAGAACACTTGGAGGCAATATCACACACTAAGCTCGCAACAACATAACAGAACAAGAAACATTGCTCCATTCTGTCATGTTCATTATGTTTCAACCTAATCCACATTGTTATGTGAAAGGTGTGGGCAGAAGGGAAGGATGTGATGGGGAATGCAGGCGGAAGGGGTTGGGGGACAGTCAAAGATATCGAGTTCAGACCGGCAATTACCGTATGGGCCTCCTTATTTGCAAAGTGTGTGTGGTGCTACGGTACCGCCTTTGCAAAGCAGTGAGAGCCCATTCATCCTCTCAACGTTGGCGACGAGTGAGACAGAGACCCGGTGCGGTCCTGCCAGACATGGCGTTTTATTCCAGTAAGGAGCAGTAGGCGTGGTCCGCGTCAGTAGCTCTCCCTGCCCAAGGCCGCCCAGGTGATTCTACCCGGGGATGTGGTGGTGGGTGTCCAGTTATGTTGACTGCAAAAAGTCGAATGCAAAAAGGTCAACAACAAAAAAAAGTCAAAAAAAAATTCAGATGTGTTTTTTTTTTATTTGTATGTTTGTTTGGGTTCTAGCTAGGAAAAAAAAACGGGGGTTTTAAAAAAAAAAAAAGAAAAAAAAATATTTTTAGACATTTTTGCAGTCGACATTTTCACTATAAACCGCGGTGGTGAATACTCTCCACAACGTGACCGAAGTGATAAGTGGCTCACGCAGCATACTACCAGCCCGGGCTGCAACAGTGATTTCAAAAAGGCACATTTCGGCACGTGAGGCCCCCTGGTGGCCACACGCCACCTGCAGGAGTGGTACATGGCCCGCATACAGCTACATGTTCTTTCCTCAGTGGCCAACAGTGGATTCATTCTAAGCTTCAAAATGGCCGTGGACATAGGACTCGTCGATATTTTATACCGCATGATAGCCCATAAATATCTAGCCCAAGAAGGAGACGTCACAAAAGCATTCCGGAACCTCTTCAAGGGCCTGGGTAAACTGTGCAACTGTAAAGTGAGGCTTCACATTCATCCGGAAGTTAAACCGGTTGCCCAGCACTACAAGGGCATCCCCATAAACAGGTGGAGGAAGAGATAAGATGCCTACTGGTCCTCCACATCATCGAGCCAGCAGTGAGACCCACCCCCATGTGTTTCGCCGATTGTGCCGGTCCCCAAGAAATTGTCCGAAGGCTCCATCCGCCTCTGCATAGATATGCGCCACCCCAAGAGGGCCATCCAGCGTGAGCGACATCAATCCCCGAGAATAACAGACATGATCCACTTGCTCAATGGTGCAACCGGGTTCTCAAAACTCGATCTCAACAAGGGCTAACCTCAGCTGGAGCTGGCCCGGGAGTCTAGATACATTACCACTTTTGTGACTCACCACAAAGCGTTTGAACTTTGGCATATCTTCGGCCGAAGAGATTTTCCAGGAAGAGATCCACCAGGTAATCAAACATCCCAGGGTGTCTGAACTACAGCGAGGACATCCTGGTGTTCGGAAAAACAACCAGAAAAACACCAACATTCTCTACAAGGTTTGCACAGCCCAAGAAGCGGCCAATGTCACACTCAACAAAGACAAGTGAGAGTTTGGCAAACATTCTGGTCACATTCTCAGACATGGACATGCGTCCGGACCCAGAGAAGGTCAAGGCCTTACAGGAAGCCCCCCGCCCAACGGATGTGTCAGACCTCCGTTCATTCCTAGGACTTGCAAGTTACTGAAACTTTGCGATGGTGAGTGCCCCGCTCCAGGAATTGACCAAGAGCAATCAGGACATTGTCTGGACACCGGAATGCGAGGCCGCCTTTGCAGAAATCCATACACGCATCGCTTTAGCCTTGGACATGGCATACATCAGCTCAGCTAGGTGACTGTAAATGCCAGCCCGGGGGAACAGGGGGCGATGCTTGCGCAATACGACCCCAGGACACTGCACATCAAAAAAGTTGTGTCATATGCTAGCCGCTCCCTCTCCCCCACCGAGCAGAAGTATTTGCAGGCAGAAAAGTAAAGCCTGACTGTCGTCTGGGCCTGCGAACACTTCCATCTATTTGGGTTCGGAAAAGCATTCACAGGGATCACAGACCACCAAGCCCTCCTTACCATCTACTGCAACCCCCAAGCCCGGATGCCACCACGGATAGAAAGATAGGGACTCCAGGACTACAAGTTCTACCAGGCAAGCACAAGAATCAGGCAGACTACCTCTTACACCACCCCAGAGGACCCTCAGATCCAGAACACTATCGCTGATGCATACTTGCAATACATTATTCTCCAATTAAAGCTGCTCCCGATAGCGTGGAAGACGCCCCAACAGGAGTCAGCAAACGACCCAGTGCTAGTCATCGTCTCGCAGTGCATCAGCCAAGAAAGAATGAGACATGCGAGGGACAAAGCCAAACACCTAGACGAGACGTTGCAGAGCTATATCAAAGAACAAGTTACTTCTTACCTTGTAACGTTCTTTCGATGGGATGTTCCTCCGACATATTCCTTATCTTAGATATCTCTTTCCAGCTTTGCTGGCCTCGGAAATTTTTTCTCTCTAGAGGGCGCTGCGCGTCGACGTCCGCCGAGTCGATGTCCCTCGACAGCCGCCGTGTCGACGTCATCCTGCCTATAAAGGCCGCGCGCAGCGTCCGTTGCTCAGTTCCGTTTTGTAGCCCACAATAATTCTTTCTGGACTAGACTAATCACCCTGAAGGAGCGTAAGCTGCAACAACAAGGGAAGTAGTACTGCGGGGATGGATGGGAGGGTCGATAAGGAATACGTCGGAGGAACATCCCATCGAAAGAACGTTACAAGGTAAGAAGTAACTTGTTCTTCGAAGGGATTGTGTCCTCCGACGTATTCCTTATCTTAGATAGGCTCCCATAGCAGTATTCTGTTATTGGAGGTGGGAGTACTGACTTCATGCTTCCTCTTATTGATGAATAGAGTGCAATACTGCCCTTCCAAACCTAGTTTCCTGACTGGAGGAGGAATCCAAGTTGTAAAACCGTGAAGAGGTATGGACGGACGACCATGTGGCAGCCGCACATATGTCTCTAACCGGCACTCCTCTTTTGAGGGCCGATGAAGCTGCGATACCTCTGGTCGAATGAGCCCTAAGATTTTGAGGGGGCTCTTTTCCTGCCAGTTTATAACATTCCAAAATGGCTAAAATGATTCATCTGGAAATGGTCTGCTTAGTTATCGGTAACCCCAGCTTGTGACCTGCGTAGCCTACAAACAGCTGGTCTGCTTGTCCCTAGCCAGTCTACTAATGTAAAAACTTAAAGCCCTTCTTGGGTCCAGCCTGTGTGACCTCTCTTCCTCTTTCCCCGAATGGGGAGGAGGATAAAAAGATGGAAGGGTAATCTTCTGTGTGATATGAAATTCAGAAACCACCTTTGGGAGGAAATTAGGCTTCACTTGCAGAACAACTTTGTCTTTGGGAAAGATTGTATGAGGGGGTTTACAAGAAAGAGCTTGTAACTCGCTCACCTTTCTAGCAGATGTAAGTGCTACTAATAAAACAGTCTTAAGGGTAAGAAATCTTAACGAACAAGAGTGGAGTGGTTCGAAAGGTGTGCCCATCAGGAAAGTTAGGACTAAATTTAAATCCCATAGGGGAACCTGGAATGGTCTTGGGGGATAAACGTTAGTTAACCCCTTTAGAAACTGTATTACCAAGGGTAACTTGAAATAGGATGGTTCTTCCGCAGTGCGCTTAAAGATGGATAGCGCTGCGAGATAGCCCTTGATGGTGCCAATTTGAAGGCCTGAATTCGCTAAATAAAGTAGGAAGGACAAAACCATTGGTGTACCACATGAAAAGGGATCGATATTCTTTTCTCTACACCAGCTGCAAAATCTGTTCCAACGGCAGCGGTATAAAGATTTTGTTGCTGGCCTTCTTGCCGAAAGCAACACCTCCATAACGTCATCAGGGAGGTCCCAATCCTTGTACCTCAGCCTTTCAGAAGCCAAGCGTGAAGGTTGAGGGTTTTGATGTCTGGATGGAGAACCTGACCTCCCTTCTGTGAGAGCAGATTCTCTCTGAGTGGAAGTCGAATTGGAGGGCAGGTTGACAAGTCTAGAAGGTCCGGGTACCACGTTCTCCTGGCCCAATCCGGGGCAATTAGGACCATGGTTTTCCGGAATCTTCTCAACCTCCTGATCATTTGAGGAATGACAGGGACCGGTGGAAACGCGTACAGGAGCGGAAACTCCCAGTCCACTATGAACGCGTCTCCCAGAGCTCCTCTTGGGGGAAATTCCCTTGAACAGAACAGATCGCACTTCCTGTTGACACTGGTGGCAAACAGATCCACCTGAGGGGTTCCCCAAAGGGCGAAGATCTCTTGAAGGACTTCCTGAGCTAGTTCCAACTCGTGGGAGACTGTGCTCTGCCTGCTCAGAGTGTCCGCTGTCAAGTTTTTCTCTCCGGCTAGGTGAACTGCCGACAGAGAGATTCCTTCTTGGATTGCCCAAAACCAGAGCTGCATCGCCTCTCTGCACAGAGGTAGTGATCCTACGCCTCCTCTTTTGTTGAGGTAATGCATGGCCACTGTGTTGTCCGTCATTATCAGGACATTCTTTCCTTGTACAGATGGCAGAAAAGCCTTCAGCGCAAGTCTGATGGCCCTCAGCTCTAACAGGTTGATATGTAGTCTGGACTCCGATGGAGACCAATGACCGCTGATGGTCAAGTCGTTGGCGTGGGCTCCCCACCCCGTGAGTGAGGCATCCGTGACTACTGTCATCTCCGGCCAGGGTTGCCAAAACTGCTCTCCTTTCAGAATGTTCTCCTGACAGGCCCACCACTGAAGGTCTCGAGCCACCCTGTCGGGAACCTGAAGAAGATCTGTCATTCTCCCTGAGAATTGTGACCACCGAGTTCTCAGTGCCCACTGGAGGGATCTCCTTCTCAGGCGAGCCTCTGGCACTAGGAAAATGCAGGATGCCATGAGGCCTAGCAACCTCAAAAAGTCGAAGGCTGGGAGACGTTGGGCATTTTGAAACTTGGTGACCATCTGTAGAATATCTTGAGCCCTCACCTCTGGTGGCGAGGCTTTTCCCAGGGAAGTGTCCAGGATCGCTCCGATGAACTGGAGTCTCTGCGATGGTATAATTTGTGACTTCTTTAAATTGAGGGAGAAGCCCAGTCTGAGAAGGGAGTGGCAAACATGATCTAGCTGGATCTGAGCTTGTTCCGAAGAAACAGCTCTGATCAACCAATCGTCCAGGTAGGGGTAGAGGTGAATCCCTTCCCTCCTTAGACTTGCAGCCACTACCGACATTAACTTGGTGAAGACCCTCGGGGCGGAGGTCAGCCCAAATGGCAGCACTCGAAATTGATAATGAGAGTTGCCAATTGCGAACCTCAGGTATTTCCTGTGTTTGAGATGGATTGGCACATGGAAATAAGCGTCCTGAAGGTCCAGAGATACCAACCAGTCCTGGAACTGAAGGGCCTGAAGGATCTGAGAAAGAGTTACCATCTTGAATTTGTCTTTCCTGAGGAATTTGTTCAATTCTTGCAAGTCCAAGATGGGTCTCAGTCCTCCGTCTTTCTTTGGAATGAGAAAGGAAGGGGAGTACCAGCCCTTGTTCCTCTCCGCTACAGGTACCGGTTCTATGGCACCCTTCTCTAGCAGGTCTAAAATGTCCTGCAAGAGGAGCGGATCTGGAACATTTTGAGAGCTGATCCCCAGTGGATGACTCTGAGGTATGCGTAGGAGAGGCAGGCAGTAACCTTGTGCAACTGTCTCCAATGCCCAAGCATCTGACGTGATAGCCTGCCATTCCGCCAGATGTTGAGTTAACCTGCCTCCTACAGGTGTCTTGTGAGGGAAGTCCTCAGAGTGGTTTTGGGGCGGCTGATGCAGATGCCGATGGTAAAGAGGCACCTGCTGTTGCTGCGGCTTTTGAATATCTACCCCGTCCACCTCGGGTAGTTCTTCTTTGTCCCCTTTGAGCCAGTCGTCCTCTACCTCTTCCGAATGCGGAGTAGAAGCGAAAGGACTTGCCTCTCGCAGAGGTTCCTGTGGGACGAAAAGGTGTCTGACGGATTGCAGCGCCTAGGGATTTTGCTGCTGCCTTTGATGTTTGCAGTTTTTCTAAACTGTCATCCGCCTTTTTCGCAAACAAAGAAGAGCCAACAAATGGCATATTCAAGAGCCTGGCTTGCACGGTGGTCGGTCAAAATACCGAAAATAAAATCTCGAACTGCAAAAATCTCGAATACAAAATCTCAAAAAAAAAATATCAAATTATTTATTTATTTATTTATATGTGTTTTTGGGGTCAGGTAAGTAAAAAAAAGGGTTAAACTAAAAAAATAGAAAAAAAAGGGGGGTTGGGGGGGACCCCCCATTTCAAGAAAAAAACGTCATTAAAAAAATTTGATATTTTTTTTTCGCCCTTTTGTTTTCGAGATTTTTGTTTTCGGTATTATCACTATAAACCGGCTTGCACATCTGGGGCAAAACCAGACTCTCAACCAAGCAAATCTCCTGGTTGTTGTACTTGCCGCCATTGCTCTGCTGATACTGTCAGCCGAATCAATGCCCGTCTGGAGGGATTCGCACATAGCGTCTTTACCGTCTTTTATGATATTTAGGAACGCCTCCCTTTCTTCTCCCTCCGGGATGCAGTCAGCCGCTGTAGAAGCACACTCCCAAAGTGTATGGCTAAATCTAACAAGGGTGCAAGTAGCATTAATAGATTTTAACGCCATGCTACATGCCGAAAAGACTTTCTTAGCCATAGCATCATATTTTTTATCGTCCCTGTCCTGTGGGACGGTAGGGTAAGCAGTCTTGATGTCAGTAGAAGATGCTGCCTGTACCACCAGACTTTCTGGGGATGGGTGTTTGGACAAAAACTCCGGGTCTGCAGAAGATACCCTGTATTTAGTAGACAGTTTTTTATTTACTGCCGGGACGACATCTGGGGTTTCCCAGTTCGTCATGATTTTTCTTTGAAGAGCTTTATGAAAAGGTACTACAGGATCCTCCTGTGGACCTTTATTAAGAATATCCGTGAGGTCATCCTGTTGGAAAGCCTGTGAAGGTGTTGACCACCCCATACATTCTGTGATCCTGGCCATTAAGGCTCTATAAGGGGTTTCAGCATGCTCCCCCGGGTCTGGCCTAGCGAACTCCACCTCTGGGGAAGTGTCTAAACCACTTGCCTCATATAAGTGGTTCATGGAGTTCCTTTAATCTGTGTTCCTCTGAGGATAACTCCTCTTGAACTGGGGTTGCAGATCCCTGCAACTCAAATGTCTCTTCTTGGTCAGATAGTTCTCCCTCTTCCATAATTGAGGACATTGTTTTCAATTGGTCTGAACTCACAAAGGGTGTGAAACCCATCTCCAAGGCAGAGGGTGCCAAACTTCTTGTAATCGGCCTCGAAAACGCCGATTTTGTCAACGCCGAAAGCTTCGAACGTGGCATTGAAAACAAAGGTGGAGGCCACGAGGTCCTCGATAGAATTGGAATTCTGCTTGAGGATGTCGACAATCTCGACGACATCGTCATCGAAGACCTGGGAATAGCCACTGGGTGCGCCGCAACCGTGACTTTCCTTGGCGTCGGCGTCGAGTCGACAGACCCGTGTGTCGAAGGTCCTTTTGACAACGGCGTCGAAGACACCAACCTCGGCGTCGACGGAACCTTCGTCGACGGAACCGTCGAAGAAGGATTCGAGGTCTTTGCTTTACTCGAGGGTTCGCGACGCGCTCGAGAAGCTTCCTTCGCCGGGTACTGCGAATCACAGCGTTTTGGACCTTCGGGTCTTTCGACCAGAGCATCGCTCTTGGCAGTCTTCGAGGGGGTCGAGGCCGCTTTCTCGAAGACGCTCATCATATTTTTCCGGAATTCCTCCCATTCAGCCCGGGAACTATGATTCGTGGGGCAAGGGATTCTCTTAGGTGAAACAGAGGAAGAGGAGGATGAAGAAGGGGATCTTCGGCGTCTCCTTTTCGAGTGCTTCGATCTCGAGGAGTGATGGGACCCGCTTCGAGACCTGGAGCGCGAATGGTGACGAGGAGACGAATGTCTCGACTTCGTCGAGGAAGAAGCTTTAGAAGTCTTACCTTTTTCCAGCTACCCCCTACGCTCCTTCAGGGCCTTAGCTGTCATGGACATACAGTCTTCGCACTCCGAACAATGGTGTTCAGCTCCCAAACACCACAGACAGACCCTGTGAGGGTCACTCAGTGACATCTTTTTTCCACAGTCTCTGCATTTTTTAAAACCGGACCGAGGGGTCGTCGGTTCAGACGAGGAAGCCATCGAGTATGGATCGAATATCTCGAGGAAATTGGAATAATTCTCTACGAAACTGAGCAACGATATTCCAAGGAACTGAGTAAGCACGGAAAAACGGAACTGAGCAACGGACGCTGCGCGCGGCCTTTATAGGCAGGATGACGTCGATACGGCGGCTGTCGAGGGACATCGACTCGGCGGACGTCGACGGGCTGCGCCCTCTAGAGAGAAAAAATTTCCGAGGCCAGCAAAGCTGGAAAAGATAAGGAATACATCAGAGGACACAATCCCTTCGAAGCAATGTTACTGGTCCAGGATGAACTCACAGCCACTGAGGATCAGATCGTCATGAAAGGCTGCCAAATTGTTCTGCTCAAGTCGTTACGCCAACAAGTGGTTGGCCCACGAAGGACACCGAGGAGTAGTTTTGACGAATAAACTTCTGCAGAAGAAAAGCTGGTTCCCAGGGATTGACACCTTAAAGAATTCTGCCATTTGCAGTGCAATAGCTCCAATCCCATGACCAAACCCACTGTTGATGTCTCTGCTCCCCGGTGGTGTATGGGAAGAACTAGCAATTGACTTATTTGGATCCCTGCAGGATGGCACGTATGCTTTAGTCGTCATCGACGAATACTCAAGGTACCCGGAGGTACAAATAGTGCTGTCCACAGCAGCAACGGCAGTCATCTCTGTCCTAGACCACATACTCACGGCCTATGGTGTCCCCCAGACAATCAAGTCTGACAATGGCCCACCCTTTAACAGCACAAACTTTGCCAATTTTGCCCAATACATGGGGTACAAGCAACGGAAAATGACACCTCTCTGGTCCCAAGATAACAGCATGGTTGAGAGCTTCATGGGGAACCTCAAAAGGGAACTACAAGTGGCACAGCTGTCCCACAAACCATTTCAAAAGACACTATACCAGCTCCTGCGTGACTATCGCCACACTCCCCACAGCACCATGGGAAAATGCCCCGCTGATTGTTTATTTGGCCGCAGGCTATGGACATGGCTGCCGCAAGAACCCCTGGAGGGCAACACCATACTGGAGGACAAGGAGGCCCGAACCAGGGACGCCGAAGAGAAACAGAAAATGAAGATCGCAGTGGATGAGCGGAGAGGGGCACGAGTGCACAGCTTTGAAGAAGGTGACAGAGTACTGGTACGCCTGACCCAGAGAAGAAAGAAGGACTCCTGTTTCACACCAGGTCCTCTCACAGTCACAAAGGGGAAAGGCACCATGCTCACAGCAGTGGATGAGAAAGGACAGGAAAACACAAGGAATGGGTCATACTTCAAGGAATGTCATGGCGAGGTGACATCCTGGGAAGCCTCGGAGGAGGAACATGAGGTCTGTGAAGACAATGATCAGGGAAGACTCGGATGACTCGTGTTGGGGGGATGAGGAAGTATCTGAAGGTGAGGCCGCAGGTGACTATGGCGAGTGGAGGTCAGACCGGTCCTCTCTTCTCAGCCCCTAATCGACAAGGGTAAGCCACCCAGTGAGGGCAAAGACTAAACCCATAAAACTCATTGAAGAGATGGGGTAATACCAGACTAAAGGCTCATTCCAAGTCAGGCAGTGCAGTAAAAAAGTGCCCGTATCTGAAGATACGGCACTTCACCAGACCGCCCGAATATGGGAGTGCCGCTGGGGCACCTAGGTTACCTCCAACTAAAATCTGGAGGTAACCCAGGTGCCCCACCGGCACTCCCCTAGTTGACCAAAAAAGCTCTTGTAGCCGGTGGCAGTAACAACGGCAAATCCCCTCATGGAGTCCATGAATGGGGATCAACACCGCTCCGCCGGCACCCGTAATACAGCGGCAATGCCACCGGACTGGGTGACAGTAACAGTAGCCGCATTTGCCGGTATCCTGGCAGCTCTACCGGCAGGGTCGGAATGAGGTCCTGAGCATGTATAAAATGGGAAATGTTTTCATGTTCATTATGTTTCAACCTAATCCACATCGTTATGAGGAAGGCAGGGTTAGGATGGGGGCGGGACAGAAGGGAAGGATGTGACAGGGAATGCAGGTGGAAGGGGTTTGGGGGACAGTTAATAAAGATATTGGCCCTCATTACAACTCAGGCGTTAAGGGTTTAACGGCGCCGTTAACCCTTAACGCCTGATTCCCACCTTAACGCCTGCTTTTTGCAGGCGTTAAGTACCAAGGCGCTAAGCGACCTTGGCGCTAATTACGGCACCGTAATTTACGGTGCCGTAATTAGCACCTTCCCCACTCCCATTATGCCCTATGGGGCAAAAATGTGAATGGGGAAGGGTAAATGGTGAATGGGGATTTACCGCCCCACTCACCTTGGAATAGGGCGGTAAATCCGCCATCCACTATGCCGGAGACCGGCATGGATCATGGTGCTAATAGCACCATGGTCTACCGCCGGGGTTCTAATGAGGGCCATTGAGTTGAGACGGGCAATGACCGTGTGGGCCTCCTTATTTGCAAAGTGTGTTTTGTGCTACAGTGCCGCCTCTACAAAGCATAGAGAGCCCGTTCATCCTCTCAACACATTCTACAAATGACACTCACAAAAATGAATCTGCCAGCACACATGTCTTCCCTCTGTAATTTGTGGGCAGGGCCATGACGATGACTGAAGAATTCTCAAGAACATTCCGTATTCACAAAGGGATGCATTTGGTGAAAAGTGGCATGCTGTTGCGACAGTCACTGCTGAGGGAAGCAACTGGTGAGACCGGGGCATTCTGGGGCTAGGGAGTGGCTCACTATGTGATGAGACGTTTGGGAGTCGTACACAGGGGGGGATCTGCCAAAGCCCAGCCAGTCCCCACTTCCTCCTTGCAGCATGCACCTGAACAACCTCATCAGCAAATGCTATATGTTGTAACTCCGCCCCCCCCCCCAAGATATATTACGCTTGCAGTTGACTAGGATCCCCACACGCGAAGTTCCGCAGGGAAGCCACACCAGAGCAGAGACCCAAGACAACCTAGCATGTGAGCGAAGTTGTGAGAAAACTGGTCTGCGAGGTGAGCTTGCTACATACCAGGCAGGCACAGCCGACTAACTTCGCGAATAGTGCCCCATAGGTAAAAGAGCCACAAGACAGAATCTGGAGCAAAGCTCAAAGGAAATCTGGTATTTGGGGAAACATACAGTACACATGCAGCATGTTAACAATGCTGAGGAGAGAAACCTGTGGTCCACCGTGCAGGGAGGAGGGAACCTGGATCCGCCAAGTGCTATGTTTGCGCTGTCTAATTTAAAGATGGTGCACTGTGTTTTTGAGCCCTCTGCCCACATAATCCTGATGCCAGTTAGGCAACACATGTTGAAAGTAGGGGCGGGGGGGCATATGAATGGGAGGTGGGCCCAAGTGTTACCAGTCAATACCACAAAGGTAAGGATGACAGTGCTCATCTAATCACAGGTATTGAGACATTTAAATCGCCTGCCCAAGTATAAAAGAAGGCGGTAAGTGGTGAAGGCGGTAAGCTTTCCAGAGTTGATGAGTTAATGGCTACAGTATTAGCAGGAGAGAATAAGAGGTAGCTAAACCAGTGAAAGGAAGCGCCCCCAAGACAGCACGATCCTCCCCGCAATGAGAGACAATAAAGGACTCTCCCGTAATGGGAATAAGGCCAAGACAGAGTGCAAGTGAGCGTAAGTGGGAGTTTATCAATCAGAATAGGGCATGCAAAGAACTCTGCAACCTCCGAGAGCGCTCTGTCTGACAAATGCAAAGGCAGACGTATTTCTAATACAAAAAACGTCATCAGAACCTACACACTATAGGGGGCACAAGTTCATTGGGATTGGGTGGCGACGACTAACTATAGGTGTTGCTGCAGCGTGGTTGGTCTTGGCAGGAGGACGTCACTGGTCAGCCTCGTGGGTTGGGCTGGGCCTGGCAGGCCGGCTTGAGTTCATCCGGGTGGTGTTGGTACGCTGGGGCAGCCTGTGACAAAGATGAATACCTTCTCTGACTTGTTTGCCCTAGGCCATGCACATTGCAGTTACTTAAGAGACGACATGTTATTTTCTACAGTAAATCTTTCAGTAGGTTATCTTGCGAATAAATGCAACACAGGAGGAATGCACCTTGTGAGGGGTCTGGTGGTCGTTTGTCTGAGTGTGATTTACCTGTGTCCTGTTGACCGGTATTATAGGTCGAGGGGCTGGGCTCTGGGGCATGGGACGGGTGGTACATGCCTTTCTGTTTCGTTAGAAGTTATTATGAAGGGGCCGCTGTGTCCTATCCCAGTGTTGGGGGTCGTGCTTGTACGGAGCCATGAATCTTGAGGTGGCCTGGGGGATTGTGGGGTTTACGAGAGGGTGCTGGTGGATCTGTGGATTCAAACAGAGGGTTTACTGCCGTGTTGTAAATAACGCAGGTGGCGGGCTGTGGCCTTGGATGCTGTAGCAGGGCCTACAAATCTTTGAAGCGGCTCCAGCTTGGTTGGGGGAGGTGGGCAGCGCGGCGCAGGCCTCAGCTCTCTTGTCTGGCAGGCTTCGCAGGGTGGGAGGGAGAATGGCCTTGCACATATTCACAAAGGTATTTTTCTCGTGTGTTGCCGACTTTTAGGTGCAGAACATTAATAACGTTTAACTTGTTTAAACTACTCGAACATACATATGTCTCAACTTCATTAAACATTTCTTTTGACACAATCAGTCTGAGTACCTTATAACTGTAAAGCATTCTATCCACTACGTTGTTTGATTATTTATATACATTTTGCATTGGGTGAGGTAGTACTAGGTTGTGGAACACAGAGATAGATGCCCGCCACTGTGGGTGACTGAGAAGACATATAAGCGTTGAGATTTCTACACAAGACTAAAATACTTGCATATCTATATCATAAGTTTCTTTGCATACTTGTGTGCACTCTTCTCTGTGATATAACAGCATTAGTTCAGTTATAGTAGGAGGTCGTGGGGCGTGGGTGTCATATAAGCGTGCAATTCTACAATCAATACACAGTTTGCAGGTTCTTTTTAAGAGAAGTGGTTCTTTAACATTAATACTTGAATTCTTTCCTGCTTTCATCAGATGGCTATGCTACAGTTTTCCCAGTCGCCCCGGCCTTGCTGACCAGGTCACGTGGGGCGCAGTATTACATTGTGGACGGTGAAGTGTTACAGTGTTAGCATTTCGTGTCAGCTCATACCCAACTTTCTCATGGGAACGCGCTCACAGCGGATCTGCCATGGTGCTGCGGCGACAGGGATACTTGAAAGCCCTCCAAAGGTGGGGGCCGTGCCACAGTGCGCTGAGCTCACGCCATCTTTGCTAGACAAGATGGCTTCTAGGACTACCTGAATTTTAGTACATGTGAACAATGGATACGTGTGGGCAATGTCATCAGCGGGTGACCCCTCCTCCACCTGGGCCCGGGTGGCATGAGGGGGCGCCCACAGAGCCATGGTCCTCACCTGGGGAGAAGATGCAGGCGAGGGGGGTCTCCAAGACCAGTCCTCCCTTACACCAGATAGCCCGTACCTTGAGAAAGGAAGAAAATACATTATTGGGAGCAATGACCAAGGAGCTGGCAGGATTAAGGAACTAATGAAAAGGAGCAGCTTCATTAGCCTGCTGGGGACTAAACCCCACATATTAATGGGAGAACAGAATCCACTATTAAAGCTTTGATCTACTGGTGACCGATTGAAGCTTTGGTAAGGATGAAGCCTAGCAGGCACTAGAGTTTTTGATATGCAGCAGAAGAGCATGTAGGGCGCTTAAGCAATCATTGGTCAGGTAGGCAAACAATAATTGCAACCTGTAAAGAGTGCGTGCCGGGGGAGTGCAAGCATACAGTATTGCTCCGGTAGGAGTGTGTTGGAACCACACACATCAGGAGAGCGACACATCTGTGAAAGCAAAGTTCAAATCTAGGAAAATTGTGCTGAGGTGCTTCAAACACTCTGGATTTGAGAGTTAACTACAGATCACTTCCAGGGTGCAATAAACCTGAGATCTTGCTGGTTAGGGAACTGGACATTGAACTAAGGATGCTAGTTCTATTTAGAGCAGACTGTGCACAAGATATATACGCTCTTCCATTCTGATACTGTTACAACCGAGTCTCACTTTGTGTTGCAGTGTGTCTTCTCTAAGTCCCAGGGGCCTTCTTCTAACCTTCGCCTGTAATGACAATAAAGGGGTTTCACTGATACTTGTGTCTCAAGTATCCAGAGGCATCCCCCCATGACACTGTGTAGCTGTTTCTCCTCCGCCAAGTATCCTCCGCTGAAAGAGAGGTATGAGGGGAAATCACAATGTTTGCATGGGTCTGCTAGAGCCCTGCCTGTATTTCTAAAACACAGTTGTGAACACTAAAAGCATGAGCATTTGTATCATTTTTTCACATATCCACCTTTGAAACTAATGTGAAAATTAAAAAAGAAAGCTATTTCGGATCCTGGCCCTATAAGTCCGGTAATAACAAAGGCACAACCCACACACATAGGTCAAGGGTTGTCCCCAGCCATGCATATCTTTGGTTCAGGCAATGATCACTGCAATGCTATATTCTCTCTCTCATTTGGCCCAGCAATGGACTTTTGATGACAACGCGTGTTCCAAAGCAGCCTTGGTCTGTATTGGGGTTGGTCGAAATTAAAACAAGCATAACATATCAATGTAGAATCTGGCATGACAATGTGTCTAAACTGTGCAATGCAAAATAGACTTGGCAATGTGGAAATTAATGTTTCATTGTGGAAACAGGCAAGCAGGCAAATTAAGTGGAACTCAGGAACACTTGAGATGCCAGTGGCTTATGCGCATCACATTTCTGGCAGGTTGTTGCACTGAGGATATCATTGCAGCTTCCTTGTATATCAGAGCAATACCTTGATATTATTATGAGCACCATGGATTGTGTGAATAACATCAAGTTAACACGAGTAGAAGTTGTTACATTTCTGATTCTGCCCTTTCTTTTGGTTTCTTTGAGATTCATCGTATACAAATGGACTGGCATAAGGACTTGCCCAAGAGGACTGGCCTAACATCTGAAAATCCTTGCCAAATGATGTCGCCGAGCAGAGAAAAGCACAGCTGAGCTCAGGCTCGGATTGGCACCTCGGCCTTTCGGCCCGTGGCCGGGCCGAAATCGTCCCTGTGGAGTTGGGGGCCAGTTTCTGGCCAGGCCTGGTCCGGTTTGGTAGAAAAAAAAATATATATTTTTTAACATTTTTTATTTTTTTGTTTCAAAATGCCTTTCATCCTTCTTAGGTCGATAAATGAGTACCAACACAGGTTGGGTGATATTGTATCCATATTTGTTCTATAAATAAAAGAGCTTAAGCGTAAGTGCTATACAATAGCATATCATTTGGCCTTGGATGTCTGCTTGGATTCATAGTAATTTAGTGTACTTCGGAACAATGCTATTTGATGCCACTTCCTGTTTTGTCAAGGGGTGAAAGGTTGTGTTTCATCGCTTCCCGGGATGTCACTTCGGGGTGGGGTCAAATTACATCACTTGCGGTGATGTCATCAGAGGTCAATGGTCGTGAGGCGAGGGGTGGCCCGCTTTTTTTGGGTGACTGGGCCTATTTCTTGTCCCAGGCAGACCCTGGCTGAGCTGGGTAATGCAGTGATGCATCAGACTACAGGGCATGAACAGTCTCTCCTGAGAAGTACACAGTGATGATGCTGCTGGCTCAAATCCCAAGGCTGCCACCAGAGTCTGCCTCTTAGAAACAGCCTGCAGTTATGAAATGTACTTCCTTCCCCCTGTTCGGCGAAATGACCTGTTTTTTATGATATGTGCTGTTAATGGGTGGGAGAAAGAGGGGGAGAAAGAGAAAGAGCCACAGGCTGGCTGGGTACCGGGGAGGCGACTGTGTGCAACACAAGGGAGGGAGGACATTTTGAAACAGAGATGCAATGACGGATTTGGCAAATAGGGGCCTGCAGGGAGAGGGAGGCAGGTAATCGGAAGTCCCAATGGTTGTAGTGACAGCAGCTACTAAGTGTACCACCCACATTCTGACACACAAACGGGGTACTGACACCATGGGGGGTTGGGGGAGTGGGAGATATACCCGGACAAAGGGGCAAGAAATAAAGTGGATTTTAGAAGGACGGGTGACTGTGCACCTTAGACGGGGCAGTGAACAAAATGCCAGTGGAAGGGGTAGTGTCGGGCGAATGCATGTCAGAGATTGTGAAAACACAACAGAATGCTTTCAGGGCATGTGCACCAGCGGACAGGCCCACATATAAAGAAGGTGGTCAGTGTCAGCATGACTCAATAGTGTTTGGGGAGGGGGAAAGAGCACAGTATGGTGAATTTCAATCAGTGGTGTTGCCTCCAAGAAGAAAGAAGATAATTCCATCTGAGCGAGAGTGGCCCATGACACCTGACAATGACCCACAGCTAATGGCATCCATAGAAGATAAGGAGTGGCATGTGGCTGAGGGCCCACAGCTTGAAGTGGTGAAGATTATCCTAGAGAAGAGCAAGACAGCGGATCAAAGGAAATGTGAGCGGCTCCTGGCCATTTGGAAAGGGGAGGATGAACAAATGATGCAACATCCAGTGCCCGACAGAGGTGCCCTGGTGGCCCACGGCAAAAGAAGGCTGGCAGGAGCACATGGACATGTGTGTGGCTCATTGGAAGAAAAAACAGAAAGAGGAGCCAGAGAAGGAGCATTTCAAACAGATGGATGTGAAAGGCACACAGTGGGAAGATTGTCTGTCGTTTGTTCTCCATGGACTACTGAGAGAGTGGTCAGCGACCAGGTATTCACCATGCAAGACGCTATTTGGGAAAAATAAGACAAGCACTGACACGTTGCTGCCGACACTGACTGCCGGTGCACCTGGGGACTGGGAGGTACTGGAGGCTTACTATATACTGGAAAGTAAGAGAAACATTGACTTTGACTTGGACAATGCAAACAAACATGACAGACACCTGAAGGGGCTGTTGCTGGATATTAGCGTGATGGGGATGCTCAGTGCTAGAAAGGGGGGGACATGTAGGTATGACTGTTGTTTTAGATGCACCCTAGATTATGGCTGATGCTAACAGGTGGGGGTGTTTATGCAATACAGTACAGTGAATGAATGGCTTTAAATGAGTTGACATAAATAAGTTGTCTTACTTTGATAATGTTTTTTATTTTTGTTTGCTTCTTTATTGAGTTTGTATGTATCCAAATAGTTTTATTGCAGTGTGCTTTATGTCAAAGTAGTGCAAGGCTTTGGTCAGCGATTCATAGATAAAATGAAAAGAGTAACAAAACTGGGCACATCTTACATTTCTGATTGTGCACTTTCTTTTGGTTTCTTTGAGATTCACCGGATACAAACAGACTGGCCTAAAGACTTGCTTAAGAGACTGGCCTAACATCTGAACATCTGTGCCAAGTGATGTCACAGAGCAGAGCACTTAACAGCTGATCTGTGGAATGCATCAATGCCTATGACTGCAGGGCATGTACAGTCTCTCCTGAGACATACACAGTGAGGACGCTGTTGGCTCAAATCCCAAGGCTGAAAAAGGCTGAAAGAGGCCTCGTCGAAACAGCCTGCAGTTACAAAAAGTACTTCCTTCCCTCTGTTCAGCGAAATGACCTGTTATGATACGTGCTGTTAATGGGTGGAGAATAGATCTAGCTACTCCATTGTACATAAGGATGAGCCAGGGCTGGGAGAGGCAGAGCAGAATGCAGCCTGGTGCGTCTTTGAATTTACCTGTAAACTGTATAAATGTATAATTGCAAACTGTATATAATGTACTATGTAACCGTGTCCCGAAGCGACCTTTTACCTCCGAGTCTGGAGCGCTTCATAAATAAAACAAACAGTGCTTTTCACCCCACTTCTGTTCTCTTGTGAATTATTTGTGTCCGAGTGCCTGGAATGCAGGCGGTGCAATGAGGGAGCTGGATGGGCTATTATCGGGGGGAGCAAGACAAGCCTGTAGCAGAAGTAACCTATTAAATGGTGGTAGCCCCTTGGTTATAATGGACATTTCAAGACTATTTATATTCAGGTGAATCCGACTGTAGCACAGTTTTTAAAACCTGTATAAAATCCGAAATCTTACGTGAATACTTCACGGGCAAGGGAGCCCATCTATTTAGACTATGCCCTATGTAGGCTGTGTACAGCTCTTGAGGTGGTATCAAGAGGTATCCCACAAGAGTTCACAAGTAGCCCATGTCAGGACAAATCCCTCCGGTCAGAAGGAAGGGGAGATGGATCACGTGTGAAGAGAAATAGAGCTCAACCTGATAGCCAGCTGGCAATCCTCAGGCGAAGAAACCCTCAGCAAATAAGCCCCAGGAAGGATAAGTTCGGTCTTCACTGAGAAGGGACTATGTGCCGGCAGCACCGGGTCCCAAATGTGGCACCACGTATGGTGCCGGAGTCCGCAAACAATACACCCCAGTTTCCCCAACTCACAGCATGTGTCGCAAAGTGGAGCTGGTTGAGAAATGCACGACAACTGTGAGAACCCGTCAGATCGAGCATAGGCGCTTCGCATGAACGGGCTGTTTGTGAGCACCGGTGCTGCAGTGCCCCCTTGATAGTTAACAGGGGTTTGAAGATCTGGGACAGCAGCACTAGGGCAGGTGCCAAGTTAAATCACTGAAACAACTACAACACATAATAAATAAAAATAAACAGTCCCAAACACCCACAATAATCGGGAAAGAGCCTCACAAAAGAGCACCGATCGAGAAAATGACTACCAAAGCCGAAGTATAAAATGAAACCAAACCCTCCCGACTTTGAGTATGTTAGGACCTGTGTATTAATACGCTTGGCGCATTTACTATCACAACCAGAATGTTATGTGAGCTGTGGACCCCGAGGAACCTAACCTGTAGGGCCATGTTGGACGGTTTAACTGGACTTTCAAGGCCGGGAGCTCGACCTGTGTGGACCTCATCCTACTGCTCTCCTACTGCTTGGAGGAGTGCGCTAGTTCTACGAGGATATGCATTGAGTTTATAGCGCATTGAAGAATTTTTAAGTTTAAGAGCTTTAGAGATTTGAAAATGTAGACACATGTTGGCAAAAGTATAACAAGTGAGGGCCTCTGAGCGTTCAGTCGAGTAATTCACTTTGGCGAATAGTTTAGAAAATATTACAACATTATGTACGAATGTTATTATAGAACTATAGAGTGTATTAGGTGCATGTTAAAACTTTAAAAAGCACGCCTGCAATTTTGTTGTTCGATTAGGAACTTGCGCATATATTGGGAGTAGCAAACCCATAATTGTACATTAGCTGACGCATTGATTTAGTGCAATTTAAGGTTGAGTAATCGAATTGTGAAATTGCATTAGGACCGGACACTGGAGGTGCACAGGCATATTTGTGAGGGTCGGGTTCCGGCACAGTTTGTGTGGAAGGGTGCTTGAATATGGTTGTGTGGTACATTTTGTACATTTAGGTTATGCACACTTTACATACCGTTTTAAGAATTCTTATGCTTATTGGTGTTAAATATTTAAAGGGGCATATTGGTGTGCATGACACATGTAGTGTTTTCTCCGTCTTACACAATAGCATGGGGGTTCATTTGTTGGCCCATTGTTTGGGTGCTATACTGTGATGCTGCGCTGCATGCACATGTTTTCCGTGTGTTCTTTGTCGTATGCGTACACTTTTCTAACCTTTTTGAAAATGTGTTTTATAAGGGGGTGTGGTGTAATTGACTTCCAAATTGGTTTGAATGCGCAATATGCTCAATAACATCTCTACATGTCCTCGTGACTGGTCCTTTGATTGTTACTATGTTTTGCCAAGAACAGCAGGCTCATGTGTAAAGGTTGTGCTTGGTAGTGGCAGTCCCATGAGGCTCCAGATAAAAGGAGATTCAGTGTTGTATGATTGTTGCGAGTGTTGATTGGGTTGCTTTTTGTAGAGCAGTTCGTGCATGTGGGGCGCAGGCTCATTGTCTGTAGTGTGGCAGGCACGGATGGAAGGTGTATAGTTACTTCATTGAAGGTTGAGTGTGTAGCTAAGGTGTAAGTTTCGAGTAAGCCTAAATGTGGATACACGGTATTTGTCAGTGCATGTGTGGATGGTGTTAAGAATCTGAGTGAATGCCATCTTCATAATTTTGCTATCTATGGGAAGGGAGGTGTGTAGTATGCTTAGTGCATTTATTATCACTAACGGAATGTTGGGTGAGCCGTGGATCCTGAGGAACCTGCAGGTTTCAGGTTTGACGGTTTAACGGGACTTCAGGATGGGAGCTAGACCTGTGTGGACGTCATCCTTCTGCTCTCCTGTTCACCTTTTCTAAACCCTGTAACCAATAAACCAAGTTTCTTTTATACATCCTGACGGATTCCTGGACTGAGTGTGACTTCCTTGAGGAAGAATGATACTTCTACCACGTTTTACAGTGTTAGTTCTATAGCAAAGAACTGAAGAGGAGACCTAGAGAGGTATACCCTGAAGGGACCAAGAAGGTCATGAGGTGAGACAGATCCAGAATAGGGGGTGGCTAAGGAATGTGAGCCACAGTGTTAAAAGCTTTGCCCCAAAGGCTGGCAGGAACCAGGCCTTGAGGAAAAGCTGGAGAGTAGACTTCTGGGGGCTGTAACCCAGATACTGGTGGTAGCTGTCGAGCAACAAGCGCCAACTGAAGGCGTGCACCTGCTTGGAGTAACCATTGGCTTCAGAGGCGCAGGGTGGGGGGCTTCAAATACCTAGATGGGGAGGAAGAATAATTTTCCCAGACCAACTCTTAGAGCAAGAATGGAAGCTACAGACCTTGCTTTGGAAGCATGTAAGAGACCCCCTAGGCCAAGGGGGGGAAGCTATACATCTTGCATTGTGAAAGCTTAAACAAATATGGCAAGAAGGTAATGAAATGGAGCTTTCCACAGTAGGAGTTCAAAGGCTACAGCATCCTCTGAGACTACTCAAGTTGGGGTTGTCTGACGAGGCCAAGATAAATACGAGTGCTAGAGCATTTAACACGACCCTGAGACAGAGTGACCTGAAGGACACTTTCCTGGGCTTGGACACCCAGCAGCTTGTGATTTAGCTTTGAGACTGGACATCAGACTTAAACATTAGGACCACATAGAAGAGGCCCTTCACTTGATTTATGTTAACATCCATTCCCAACACTTTTTAAGTAAAAAACCTCACTAGTTTTAGTTGCTTATTTCTACCATACACACTGTAAGATATTGTCTCGCCGTGCCCCTTAATGCTGGGAATCACAAGGAGAGTACATGAGGTTTGTTGGAAATTCAAGCCAGTAATACCAGATTATTCAAATGCAGGACTGAGGATGAGGGGAGACCTACCATATTGAGACTGAGGGTTACCCACATCATCTCAGACACAGGATTCCTTGTGATTAAGGTAGATCCTTTTTGTTGATTTGATACTCAATGTTGCCAAGGTGTCACATCTGTTTGTTCTGAACCCCTTTTCTCGCTACTATCCTTATCCCTTACAGTTGGCTTCAGAAGTACATTTCTTTTATGTCAGAACACATGACACAAGAGATATTTATGGGGCAACCATTATTGCAGGCAAATCATTCCTTCAATCAAAAGCGCCACAACAATATCTATGTTCCCAAGTTTTTTATCTAGCTCTGCCTGTGACACATATCACTCTACTCTGGTCCCTCATCCTTTAGCAGTAGGTAAGCCAAGAACCGGGCCGGTGTGTAGAAAGAATATACATTTATTAATCAATAGGCAAAAATAATATCACACAACAATTATCAAATTCACGCCACCATACTCCGTGGCAAAAAGCTTTTCTTTCCCGACAAAACTCCACCCTACTAGCAAACAGGTTGAAACCACTATTTCGTTTGGATTATCACTAATTCTCATGACTAAACCAGGATGGCGATGCATCATCAGTGGAGGGAGGATAGCTCTGTGGCAATGCGCGCGTCACACACGCTGTTAACGGTGCAATGCTTCAGTGAAGTATCTGCCGGTAGGAGCCTGAAGTACCGGCAGGTTGGGCTTGTCGGTAGCTCACTGCCCCTACCGGAAGAAAACAGATTATGCTGGGCCGGAAAAGGTGCTGGTGACAGTGCTTACCAGCACTTTTTCCAGACCAGCATGGCCGTAATGAGGCCCTATATCCATCAGCGCTGGAAGAGAGGTCGGCGGTTTCAAACTCTTGGACTATGTGTGAGTTCATTAAATTATTACTTGGTAAGAAAATGCTAGGGATCTACTTCTGTCTGCCCACCCAATAAATAAAGGGAAGAGATTAATTCAAACAGATCCCCACCAATCCCCTTGTTCTGTTGGACGAAATGACTCACTTCGAATTTCTCTGGGTTTTGTGCTCAGGAAGAATCACCAAGCATCCTGGGTCATCTCATGGGAAGCAAAGGGACCTGCATACCCATCCAGCCCGTTGTTGCCAACAGGCAACCCCTATGCACTCTAATGGGGTTGCAATAACCTCCTATTGTTACATGATCATTTAAAGTACATTTCAACAATATCAATTTTTAAATTTTTTTGTGAATATTCTTTGTTTTGAATAAAACATCATCCGTTGTACGGATCAAAGACACAGTACACCAACGCTCTGATCCACAAAAGAATAAAGTTTACTACAGTTCAGCTCAACAAACAAAATCTTTTCAAAGGAAATTTTCAATATTAGCAGTTCCAATATACCTTCAAAACAATGCCTTCAAACAAATAATTAGTCAGAGTAACCTCCTAACCTATATGTTCACATGAAACAATGTTACACTTATTAATTAAAAATGAAAAGCTTCCTTTCCCTTAATACAGTCAAATGACCAATCCTGGTCCTAATCAGAGTCCAAACATTCAATTTCTGGCCTACGTGTTTCGGATGTACTATCCTTCATCTGGGACTGTTCGACACTGAGGTATGGTGGTTATGATCATTCAGTTTCATCTGTAGGTCTGTAAATAATGACACTAGTCCTAGTCAGTAAAGGTAACTATCGCAATAGCTTACATTTTAGGATAATTATTAGTTCACTCACTTTCAAGGCTTCTTTACTTGGATAGCCGTATAGTACTCAATTCTAGGATTCTTTGACAACAACCTCTTCTCTGTTCTGTTCCGTGATGACCACATGAAACTGTACGAATCATCACTCCCAAACATTAGCCCCAATATGTTCTATTCATAGTGAACCTCTTAGGAGGTACATCTACCTGGATACATGTATTGCAGTGTTCAGTTAAAGATATTCATCTCAAAGTTCTCTGTTCCGATAAGGGTGGTCAAAATCCTAAATCTCCCCGGGTATACGGAGCCTACAGAAAATAGGTAATATGGCTTAGATTATAAATCATCCGTAATGATTTTATTAACTAGCCCATAAGGCTAGAATATCTTAAACCTCCTTCATCTGGATGATGAGCAGGTTTTTAACTGAACAGAACTGCCATTCAACGCGCTTCTTGTTTAAAGGTTCCTCTAGCCGTGTGTTTTATGAACCAACCACGGCATTAATGAACTTTGAAAATCTAAGCATACCGTTCGCCTAGATCAAAATGTCCCTCAAAGGATCAATTGCAGATTTATTCTACTCCACATAATTACTCTGTGAAGCTAAAACGAGGCAATTTCATCAGACATATTTGCAAAGCTCTGAAAATCAGGGCATACTGTACGCCTAAATTACAATGTCTCTCAAAGGACCTGTGGCAGATTTAATGCTGTTCCATAAGGTTACTATGTGACGCCAAAACGAGGCAAATCACAAAACATTTACTAAACTTACCTGGCCGAGGAGCTGCATGTGTTCACTCCGGAGTACAGAGACAGACAGCGGAAACCGTCCCGTCTCCGAACGCACGTATATAAACACATGGTTGTCATGGGTACCACGCGCATGCGCTCGTATGCCTATGACAGCGTGCGCCGGCCATCTTGCTAGGGGACATTCAAGGTGTTGTAGGTTTTATGGGTGATTAACTCCACCTGTCATTACCCGTTTCTATGAAAAGTATACAACTTTGTGCGAATAGCCAGGGAAAATACAAGAACAGTAACAATTACCGTATAGGGACCTGGTCAGACTCCAGCCTCAATTGTGGATAGCCTCCATCATCTGTCTCTCCTCCTGGTTACAGATGGCCAAGTTTCTACCTCTCTCCTGGTTTCATCCACCTCCTTCTGTCGCCCTTTCAACCACCCCCCGCCCCCATTCTCATAATTATGAGGTGCCAGCTTATTGGCTCTGGATTCAGATTGGGCAAATTTTTCTCTGCTTAACTTCAGCACTCTCTCATACAGATAGGGTACCCCTGGTCTAGGCACAGTTGTCGGACCACACGGTCCACCCATTACAGGTCACACAACCGGTAACCCTAGGCTTTCTTGCCCACACAGGTTCTTTTGCCACTGTGCCTGTGTGCCGATTCTCATTCACTTGGCTTTCTCCTCACCAGCCTTTTGGCTTCACCACAATGTGCTTTTCACTTTGCCAGTCTCTTGACTTTGCCACAAAGTGTTCTTTCATACAGTTCACTCCGTGGTGCTCTCCTTCCTTCACCACATTACTTTCACACTCTACCGGGATATTCACTACTGGCTTTTCATTGTATTTCATATGATGATCCTTGGGATCTTTGCTTTCCAATACATAGATTCCATGTGTTTCACACAAGCTTGCCTTCCATTCATCAGCATTATCAAAAGCTTTCCTTTAGTTCGCCATTCAATATTTCTTAGTTTATATTCTTTTCATTCACAGTTCATCTTGTTCGTATTCATTCACAGTTCATCTTGTTCACTACAACCCTTCACCTTGGGTTCACTTTATCTGGCACATCACATTTCATTAGTTCAGCAATTACGTCTGCCCTGTAAGAGCCTTGAGGAGCGCCCCGATCTGAGTGTTCCCTGTTGTGCTCTCACCGGTCCCTGGTGGCTCCTCTGGGCAGCCGATTTCGTGTTCTGCTTCACATACAGGTCTTTGTGGTATTGAGAGTCCAGTTCACGCTCCGGTCTTCTTTCGTTAGCTTGCAGCAATTTGATAACTTCCGTGCCCCGCAGCTCCTGCTGTGGGCACCCGACCAGGTAGGCTTAAGTGTACAGTTGAAATCGCATCCACATATGACATTGTTCCTACACGGGGGGTACAGTGATTGGAAGACAGCTGCTGCATCGTGGTTGGGAGCATAAGTGTTAATAATACAAGTGTCAACATGTTCAAGGAGTCCCTGTACTAGAACGATCATGCCCTCATTGCCCGTTTTAATTTGGGTCATCTTAAATGGTACCGTGGGCGCTATCCATTTCAGAACCCCTAGGCACAGGTGGAATACAATGAAGCAAACACCTGACCGTTCCATTTATTTGCCAGTCGTCTCTGCTTTTCGGGTGTCAGGTGTGTCTCCTGCATCATTGCAAGGTCTACTCTGCTCCTTCTCAGGTATGCACAGACCGTGTTCCGTTTGACATGGGCATTTAGCCCCCTCACATTCCAAGCGAGTATCTTTAATGTTCCATTCATAAGCTTTTCAACTGTTTGAGGAGGCTGAAGAGCCCTGCTTCTATAAACATTTTCTTTTTGCTGCTATTTGGGAATCCGTTAAGGTATACTATTCCATCATTCTTCTTTGACACTCGGGGGTCAAACCCCCAAACTCAACTCCCCAAACCAATAACTACTGCCCAAAGTCTACTTCCTCGTTCGGGCAAATCCGCTTCCCACATCGACCTTCGGTACACATACCCCAGGACGGTGCACAGCGGGTGGGCACATAAAACAATGGCCCTCTAAAGTGGCTCAGCACAGCCGCAAGTCTGGTCTCTCTTCATGTAAATGGTGTCGCCAGTCAATGGTTCCTCCCGCCATCTAATACGAATCAAAAAGCCCAAACTCCCTTACAAAATCCAGTAATAAAGTAGTAAAACAATACTCTCCACAGCTAGACAGCGTACATTCCTTAAGAGCCCGCTTGTCTAGGGGCTCTCATGATCGCTCTGATGACTCTGGGCATGCTGGCAGCCCGTGACCCCAGGAGGCGATCCTTCTTGCGTCCCCCATTGCCATGTACCACCAGAAGGTTTGTCCCCATCTCCTGGCCCAGTAGATTCAAGATGTTTGTATGACTAGAGAACTTTCAAGCACCCCAGGATCGTTGGTTTCAGTGAGAGTGTCATTAATCCTTCCTGGATTCGGGTCGGCATGGACCCTCCTTATGTCTGCCCAGGTCGTCCTCTCCATCCTTTCCGCCTCATCCTATCTGCTCCCTGTCCATCCACGCTTGAGCCTCTTCTGGATGCTCGAAAAACCAAATCTTATTTTTGTTTATGATCTTCAGCCGCGCTGTATAGATCAGCATATATTTCAGTCCGGGTGAACGGAGCCTGCTCTTTGCCGCTGTAAACTGTGCCCTGTTCTTCTGCACTTGAAAACGTATAGTCGGGGTAGACTGCCAGATCTGCTGACGCTCTCTTCAGCTCTCCCCTTTGCCTGGAATAGGCTAGTATCTTCTCTCTGTCCTTGTAATTCACGACTTTAGCGATGATCGGTCTCAGAGGCGCTCCCAGGGGTGGGCGCCTAGCTATTGCCCTATGCGCTCTCTCTATTGTAAAGTCCTGTGTGGGATTGCCGGGTCTAAGTTCCTGGAGTAGCATATTTTCTATGTACATCGTCGGATCTGCCCCTTCTCCCTCAGACAGATCTACTATTCGAATGTTATTCCTATGGGCCCGTCCTTCGGCCCCTCAACCCTGTTCGACAACAGACTGACTTTCTGTTTCAATACATGCACATCCGCATGCGTGTTCCGAAGCGCCCCCGAGTTCTCATCCACTTGCGACTCAAGTGAAGCAGTACGCTCTCTGCAAGGCTCTGCACGTCCTGTCGCAACAGCTCAACGTCCTGTTGCACTGCTTCAATCTTCGACCCCAGCGAGGCCTTCAGGTCTGCTATTGCTAACATTACTTGATTGTACAGCTCCATGGTGCTCTCCCCTTTCACTGTCGCCAATTCTGTGTTACCTCCAGGTGCCTGCTGCTTGGTTTTAGCAAAATCATCTAAGATAAATTGGCCTCCTTTGCCTTTGGTCGGTTTAGGTGGCATTCAGAAAATCTGCACGCCCTTTTTGTTCATCACCGATATTTCTGCTCTAGTGTCACTTCTGCAAAGGTCCATGAATACACGTTACTTGATTCGCCATGTATGTGCTCCAACCTTATTTCCTGGAGTTGTGGCACAGCTCACTCCTTTGGGTGTGCCCTTTGTGTCTGGTACTCCTGTGTGGGACCAGGGTGCCCTCCAGTATCAAGTTGCCTCCTTCAGTCTAGCGCGTCGCAAACTCATTCTGTGTGCCCCACTGGCTAGCCTAGGGGCTTGTTCTTCAGGCCTTTGTCAAGTGTATGAGTGGCCTTACGACATGTGGCAATGCTTTAGTGTAGGTCCTTCTCATGGGTACTTGTAATGCACTAAGGGCAGAGGTTTCAACGTGCACACCGCCGCCTGGCTCAGGTTCTGCCTGTGCTCACTGCACTTCGCTGCCCTTCTCAGGGATGTCGTGGCCCCCATCTTGGTCTCCCTGGCTCAGACACTTCTGGTTGCAGTTTCATACCACCACACCACTCGAACTCACCAGGGAACTCTCGTTGCAACTGGAGACTGCAGCAGGCACCCACTGAGCTTGCCCATCCATTACAGCATCATTGTCTCAGGGGTCACTCTCGTAGTTTCTCCGCTAAGCCCAGGGTTTTGTATGCTCCTCACTTGCTGCTTCAGTCCCACCGCAGCTCATCTTATATTCTGACCGGTGCAGGCTGTAAATGAGATGAGGCTCGCACGTGATTCCAACATGGCCCAGGTACCGATGGTCGTCCTCACACGCCGTGTCTATTTTTGGCAACTTGTTGCCGCTCCGCCTGCTGCAGCAGGGGCTATTCGCATTTCACTGCCGCAGGTTCCCAGGTCAGTTTCGGAGCCAGCTCCTCCTTATCAATCTTCCCGTCCTCACTGCAGGCTTCAGTTATGTGTTGCAGGGCCCTTCCGACTTCGCTCCGGACACCCCGCTACAGTTCGTGCTGTGCCTTCATTCCTTCCTTGGCAGCCAATATTCCCAAGTGCTGCGCTATGTTTTAGTTCCATCTGCCAGGGAAGCTGACTTTTCAGAGGGGGAACGCGCAGCAATTGCTTGTCGCCACTGCTGAGAGGCTGACCGGCCCCCGCAGGGGGCACTAGAGGGACAGCCTACATAGCGGGCTGTCCCTTCTGGCCACCCCCTTCCGGCCACCCCCTTCCGGTCGCTGGTCAAGCCTATCTCCTCTTCCTCTCCTCCTCTGAGGGGGAAGGGGCGTCCCCAGGTGGACCTGGCTTCCGGTCAGGTCCCCCTGCGGACACTTATAAGGGCAGGAGCTGCTGGCCATCAGTCTCTTTGCCCAGCAGCTCCCGCCCAGTGTGAATTAACGCAGCATCGATCGGTCGACACACGGAGTTGGTAAGTATCGGGGGGGAGGGGAGAAGGGTCTGCTCGCTGGCCACCACGCCAGCTGGAGCGGACCCGAGGAATGCATTATATGATGAATGATACGGCTCTCAGCGCTGGGGCCGACCGCCCCCCCCCCTCTCCTTTTGAGTTTGAATTGCGGATTGCGTGGTTAGAACGCGCCAAACTGGAGAGGTCCAGATGCGTTGTCAGGTTAACCGTGTTGCTTTATGTAATCTGGGCCGCCGAGTGATGCATAGCCGATCTCGGTGGCACAGTCTGTAATTGTTGTAGCTTGTATCTAAAGGGTCGTGGGTTCGCGTCTGTCCCCTGACTTCGAAATTAATTAATATCAGGGCCGCCATGCCTCATGTGTCCGCAAAGGAATTTTTACCACAAAGGAATTTTTGGCGTTTTCTGTTTGTATTATGGCCGCAGTGCCGCAGTTAATATCAGGGCCTCCGTGCCTCATGTGTCCACAAAGGAATTTTTACCACGAAGGAATTTTTATGGCGTGTCTGTTTGTATTATGGCCACCGTGCCGCAGTTATGTGCCGCAGTTATGTGCCTCGTGTACTCAAAGCCGATTTTTATGTTCCGAATTTTATGTTTGTTCTCTTTATATTATGGCGCGCCGCATTTTCGGTTTGTATTATGGCCGCAGTTAATATCAGCGCTGCATGCATGTATCAGGGCCGCCGTGCCTCATGTGTCCACAAGGGAATTTTTTACCACAAAGGAAGTTTTATGGCATGTTCTGTCTGTATTGGCCGCCGTGCCGCATTTATGTGCCTCGTGTTCAAAGCCGAATTTTATGTGGTTTCTGTTTATATGATGGCCTTCGAACCGCGGGGATGTTAACAGGGCCGCCGTGCATCAGGGTAGTAAAGATGCCTTACATGGCCGGCTCTTTTTATATTAAGGCGCTGTGCCGCGTTTATTTTCAAGAGCACAGAATTTCGGGTGTTTGAAGTAGCTTCGTGGGTCTGTTCTGTTGTCGAGCTAGATTCTGTAGGAGCCGGTCGAGTGGCACAGCGAGTAGAGCGCTCGCTTTGATATCCGTGCAGAGCCTGCTAACGCAGGTTCGAATCCCGGCGGCGGGCCAAACTCAGCCTTTTCATCACCCGCAGATACCCAGAGGGTTCATAGCACTATAATAGTGCCAAAAATATTAGTATTTAACCTGACAAGTGGCACAGCGAGTAGAGCACTGCTTTGACATCCGTGCCAGAGTCTGCGGACGCAGGTTCGAATCCCGGCGGGGCCGGACTCAGCCATTCATCCTTCCGGAGTCGATGGATGAGCGCCACACACCGTGGGTAGTGGTGGGCAGCGCACAGATATCTGAGGGTTCATAGCGCTATAGAAGTGCTAAATTATTATCTAAATTGGTTGGGGGTTTGAACCAAACCGCCAACAAACAAAAAAAAAAAAAAGTTACAAAACGAATAATGAATTTAAATTAGGGCTGCCGTAGTGCGGGTTCGAGTACCGCCCCGCGCCTCGGGTACCAAAGATGTCTGGTCCCCCCCCCCCCTTGACCATAACCCCTTGACCATAACTGTTCTTTAAGGCAATCCCTGTGGCACAATCAGAAAGCCTGCCTATTGTATGCAATTTGACAGGGCAACAAATGTTTCTTTTCCTGGGCATGGGGCGCCGCATCAGGCGGGCCCGAGTATTTATGCCAAGCCACTGCCACTACCCCCACCCCCCCTACGGCAGAAGACTGGGGTTTAACCAAAAGCCCTCGCAAAACCAGGAAGGCTGGGGGCACAGAGGAGGCGCTTTGTGCAGAATGCGGAACACGTTAACACAGCTGCTCCTCCAGTAAAGGGAAGCAAGGTTGTTTTCTGAGGTGTTTTTTGGCAGGTTTATTCGGTTTTGCACATTATGTTGAACTTCATGCTTTATTTTGAATACAGGTCGGGCAAAGAAGCTGCAAATAAGAGGGATCTAAACCCCCCCCCTTTTTTCCAAAAGACAGAAGAGTGGTAAGGTATAGGGCATGTAATACTGTTTTTTCATCAAATTGCCGACAGGGGGCTAGTAAGGCACTTCTGGGGCCCAGCACCGTTTAATTCACTAAAGAGGGTATTGATTGAACTATTTATCATTTCCAGTATAGGATGTTGTCTGTGGAGGATTCTCAGGACCTGTTCCACTCAATCGAGGAAGTGCCCAACACCCCGGGTTCAAGTGAGGAAGAGGACGAAGGTGCCATATGGGCGTTATTCCGAGAAAGGATGCGCAGTGAGGGGAAGGCCTGGGCTAAGGAAGTATTAGCCAGGAAGCAACCGCTGCCCCCCCAACAAGTGGTGGTAGAGGCGCAAATCTGTCCAACCCCCGTGGTTGACCCCCCCCCCACCCCCCAGCGAAATCACACCAAAGCCCTTACCGGCAAAGAGAAAACGCCAGCAGAAGGGTAAGAAAACGGAGGTGTTGCAAGTGTCGCCTGCTGTCCAAATTACAAGTGGAATTGGGCAAGGGGGGATGGCTGGGCCAGGGGTTGTGAGTATAAATCAAGCGCAATTGACCATCGCACCACCCCTGTTACAGGTGTCTGCGGCGAACTCAGAGGTGACACCATCATTCAGCGGTGCTGTGGGGAATGAAAGGTTTGGGATGATTTTGGAGGAACTATTGTTGTTAGTTAAGGGCAGTGGGGCGCCGGCTGTGGTGGCAGCGGACAAATTACCAGTTGCTAGGAGCGTGTGGGAGGGTACCAATGTGGGCACTACTAATAACAATCCACCCACAGTTCCCACACCCACCGCCCCTGCAACAGCCCTGGGGCCAGGCATAAACCCGGTCATCCCCACTCTCCCCCCACCTACCGTACCTTTGGGTACTGTGCAGCCCGTGACAGTCGCACCCTTGTTGTCAGGCAGGTCATCCTTGGCATGGCATATACCACAGGAAATTAAGGAACAGATATGGGCTAGGAAGAATATCGACATATTCAGCCTGTTGGCTATAGAAGACGCTGGGCCCAATGTCACCTTAAGTGCAGAGGAGAATAATAAGAGGCACCGTAAGTATCACCCAGAGGAGAACATTGCTAACTGGGAGAAAGCGTTCGCTATACTGTCAGTAAAAGTGATGGAAAGGAATCCTGAGCAGGGACCAGGTTTGGTCATATATAGGGAATCCATTTTAGAGGAAGCAAAGTAGTACGGTTCTACCGGGTGGATTGATTATGACAGGAAATTTAGATTTATGATGGAGCAATGCCCCGAGATGACTTGGGACCAAAAGATGATGGATGGTTGTGTCTCTTTCATGGGTGGTAAGCAAAGGAAGAGCATTGGATGGGCTGATGTTCAAAAAAGCGGTAAGAGTAATTGGTATGGTAAGCAAAATAGTGGGGGTAAGGGGCAACCCTTTCACAATGCCCCCCAGGGACGGGGGGGTCAGGAGTCAGGAGCCGCAGGATCTGGTGTTGCAAAGGGAAATAAAGAGGAGAAGACAACAGGGAACAGAACATGCCGTTATTTTAATAAAGGCAGCTGCAACTGGGGTCCGAAGTGTAGGTACAGCCACGAATGTGGGAAATGTGGCGGGAACCACCCCCTGGTCAAGTGTTTCAAGCGGGAAGGTTTCTCCGCTGGCAGGGGTCAGCGGAAAGGCCAGTAAGTCCACTACCATTTCCCTCCCGCCCCCGGCAATCAGTGCAGCAACACAGAAACTGGATTTGTCCACTAAGGGCCCCTCTCCAGTTAACTTACAGGTGTTAGGTGAACATCTAAACAGCGCGAGAGGGATTTGCTATTTCGGGGTTTCACGGAAGGGTTTGTTATCCCTTACGAGGGACCACACACCTGCCGCTTTGCCAAGAACCTACCTTCAGCAAGGGACCTGCCGGGGGAAGTTGATAGAAAAGTGAGCAAAGAACTGGAACTAGGCAGAATTGCGGGGCCATTTGATGCCCCAACCCTCCCTAACTTTATCGTGTCACCACTGGGCATAGTTCCCAAAAAGGAAAAAGGTAAGTACAGGCTCATCCACCACCTTTCATACCCAAAAGGAGAGTCTGTCAACGATTGGTTGAGCCCTGAGACATGCTCTGTCCATTTTGCTTCTTTTGACCAGGCTATGCTGGTTGTGGCCAACATGGGGAAAGGGGCTTTGATGGCTAAGGTGGATATAGAATCTGCATTTCGCTTGTTGCCTGTAAATCCGGCCAGCTTCCATTTGTTGGGGTTCCATTGGAATGAGGGTTTCTTTGTGGATAAGTGCATGCCCATGGGGTGCTCAGTGTCTTGTTCCTTTTTCGAAGCATTCAGCACATTCCTTGAATGGGCGGCGCGCAGAAGAGAGCAGCGGGGGGCAATGGTCCATTACCTGGACGATTTTCTATTTACTGGCAAGGATGGATCTGATGACTGTTCAAGTGCAATGTCTGCCTTTCAGCAATTGATGGGAGAGATGGGGGTTCCTTTAGCGCCTGGGAAGACAGAGGGTCCATGTAGGGTTTTAACATTTCTTGGCATTGAGATTGACACTGTTAAGGGGACCTGCAGGTTTCCAGAGGACAAAGTCGAAGGCCTAAACGCTGAGATTAGGAATAATTTGTCGAAGGACAAGACCACCCTGGAGAAGATGCAGCAACTCCTGGGGAAGCTGAATTTTGCGGCCAATGTCATCCCAGCAGGGAGGGTCTTTGCACGAAGGCTAGCCAGGGCAACAGCTGGTGTGGCTCAGAAGCAGCACCACATTAGATTAAGCGCTGCCCTCAAAGAGGACTTGAAGATGTGGTGCAGATTCTTAGATAGCTTCAATGGGGTTCAGTTATGGCGAACCCTGTGGGAAACCAGCGCTGAGCTACAGATGTTTTCGGATGCTGCGGGAAGCGAAGGTTTCGGTGTGATCCTAGGGCCTGAGTGGTGTGCTCAGAAGTGGCCGCAGCAATGGCACAAGAAAGGCAGAACAAAAAACATAATGGTCCTAGAGATGTTCCCCATTGTAGTCGCATTGTTGTTGTGGCCTAGGATTCTGGCCAACAAGAGGGTTCGTTTTTGGTCCGACAACAATGCGGTAGTCCAAGCCATTAACTTACAGTGGGCTTCTTGCCCAGCAATGTTGAGCTTGCTCAGAAAACTAGTGGAAGTATGTTTATATCATAACATTGAATTTAGGGCTCGTCATGTGCCGGGCACTGCAAAATGTTGCTGCTGACGCTCTTTCTCGCTTTCAGTGGTCCAAGTTCCGGAATGCCCACCCGGAGGGCAAGCTGGAGGGAGCACAGTTCAAAAAGGAATGGTGGCAGTTGGTGGTGTGGACAGGGCACTCGCAGAGTTGAGTGAGCGCTCACTCACGCCCGGAGTAAGATGCAGATACCAGCAAGGTTATGGTAAGTTCAAGAGCGTGATTTCTTATCTACAGTGTGAAAAACAGACCGCGGAGGAACAGGTACGTTCTTTTGTGGTTTGGGCGCACTCAGAAGGATTGTCAAAGAGTTGGGCGGCGTCGCACCTGGCGGCGGTTGCCTTCCACTCCAAGTTGGAGGGGAGGGGTGATCCCACAAAGGGTTTTTTGGTGCGCTCGGCATTGAAAGGCTGGGCCCGTTCGGAGCCAAGGTCTGTGGACGTGCGCAAACCAATTGACTTTGGGTTATTGGTAAGGCTGTTGGCCATATTACCTAGCATATGCTTCGGCGAATACGAAACGGCACTATTCAGGTTGGCGTTCGCATGGGCCTTTTTTGGGGCCTTCAGGATTAGTGAGCTAGTTTCTGCATCCAAGAAAGACACATCTGGGAGGGCCATTGCTTTGGGTGATGTATCCCTGTTCCACAAAGACTCAGGTGAAGGGGTCCGTATATGGTTGAGGAAAAGCAAGACGGATCAGCAGGGAAAAGGTTTTCACATATGCCTACATGGGGCCCCCCTGGCGGATTGCTGCCCTGTGCACCTTTTTAAGCGGTTTTTACAAATAAGAGCTACATGCGCTGGCCCCCTGCTAACCCACGCCGACACTTTCCCCCTCTCTGTATTTCAATTTCGCAAGGTGCTGACAATGGCCTTGAAGGCCTTGGGAATTCAGGGTGAGGGGTGGTCTACCCATAGTTTCAGGATAGGCGCGGCTACCACTGCCTTTCAGCAGGGCATGTCTCCACAGGCAATCATGAAGGTGGGGAGGTGGGAGTCGGGCCGTTATCGATTGTATGTCCGCCCCCAGCTTAATGCATCGCCAGAAGAATACTAGATACAGAGGGCAATCAAGGTCGGGGCGGGGTAGTGTTTGTTGGACCCGGGCGGATCAAGGGATTTATGGTATGGTATGTTTTTTCCCCTTAGATGACACAGTATGGCTGATCGGCCACTCATTTGTGACACGCGCTGAAAAAAGGGCCAGGCAATGGACGATCGGCCACAACCTGGGTTTCAAGGCTAACGAATGTGTGTGGCTGGGCACTCCGGGCATGAGGTGGCATTCCTTGCTGCCGGCAATTCACTGGCGACTCCAGTGGCGGCGGGCACCAAGGTGGTTAGTTATTCATTTGGGGGGCAACGATCTGGCCAAGTTGGGTCGCGGACGCTTGCTCCCACAAATACAGGTTACGTTGCGTATAATGGCGCACGAGTTTCCAGGCACAGAAATATTCTGGTCAGAAGTCGTGCAAAGGCAAGTATGGAGAGACGCCATTTCTGTAGCCGGCATGGAGAAGTCCAGAAAGCGCCTCAACAGAAGTGTTGCGAAATTCACCAAGGCAGAGGGCCTGGGGTACGTGGGGCACTGCTGTTTGAGCTCCTTGCCTTCCCATTTCGAAGCAGATGGGGTCCACCTATCTGATAAAGGCAACGATGTTTTCCTAACAGCTTTATTGTGCGAGCTAAAGAGGGCAGGTTGCAGATGAATTAATGGTGAGCAAAGCAAGCTGTAATTGTCTAGTAAAATTGGAAGAATTCAATGGTGAGTAAGGCAAGCTGTAATTGTCTAGTAAATTTGAAAGAGAAGCAAGGTCCTAGGGTTTGGGGGCATTGATGGCAGCGTCAGCCACCATCAAAGCGTGGCAGAGTATCGGGCGGTCCTAGCCAATGAGGTACTTCACGCTGCAGCTGCAGCGGCTCGGGATTGGCCGGACTCCGGACTCGAGCCGATCCCTCGACGGGCACTGACTCCCTTCCTTAGGGCTTTAGGCCAACAATCATCCTGGTCAGTGCCCCTGGTTCCTGCTGGCTGTTCCAGTGTAGCTGGAAGAACCAGCAGTTTGTCAGTTTGGCCAGTGGCTTAAGTGGTGACATGGTTCACCCGTATCTGACTGTTTGTAATGTGGCTGGGACCGTCCCAAGTTGTCTTGCTCCAAAAATAAACTGTGACCTTGTGTTTTTTCCAAAGAACTTTAAATACAGTTGTCTGTGTATTCATTTATTCATCGTGTTATGATAATGACCTAAGGAGGTGGGGGTGTCCAATGGGGATCTCCCCGCTAAGAGGCTGACCGGCCCCCGCAGGGGGCACTAGAGGGACAGCCTACATAGCGGGCTGTCCCTTCTGGCCACATCCTTCCGGTCGCTGGTCAAGCCTCTCTCCTCTTCCTCTCCTCCTCTGAGGGGGAAGGGGCGTCCCCAGGTGGACCTGGCTTCCGGTCAGGTCCCCCTGCGGACACTTATAAGGGCGGGAGCTGCTGGCCATCAGTCTCTTTGCCCAGCAGCTCCCGCCCAGTGTGAATTAACACCCACCCACCCACGCCAGTGAGCATAGTGCTGAGGTTAAGCAGGTTGAATATTGGTAAGTTTTATAACTGAAGTAATACGTGCAGGCCGGTGAGAGGAGTGTGGTGACGCTTTCGCATCATCAGTAGAATTAGTAGAGTGCCAGAGTAGAAGTAGTGATAAAATAAGCAGTGTGTTGTTTGAGTTGTTCCTAATATTTTCGTTTCTTGTTACAGGCGGAGTATCGGGGCGGTCCTAGCCAATGAGGTACTTCACGCTGCAGCTGCAGCGGCTCGGGATTGGCCGGGCTCGAGCCGATCCCTCGACGGGCACTGACTCCCTTCCTTAGGGCTTTAGGCCAACAATCATCCTGGTCAGTGCCCCTGGTTCCTGCTGGCTGTGCCAGTGTAGCTGGAAGAACCAGCAGTTTGTCAGTTTGGCCAGTGGCTTAAGTGGTGACATGGTTCACCCGTATCTGACTGTTTGTAATGTGGCTGGGACCGTCCCAAGTTGTCTTGCTCCAAAAATAAACTGTGACCTTGTGTTTTTTCCAAAGAACTTTAAATACAGTTGTCTGTGTATTCATTTATTCATATTCATCGTGTTATGATAATGACCTAAGGAGGTGGGGGTGTCCAATGGGGATCTCCCCGCTATGTCTCCTTGAATGACCGATTAACGCGGTCCCTCACTCACGCTGCCTCTTCTCCGCGCACTCTCGGGTCCCGACTCCTCTTCTCTTAATCCCAGTCCTAGTCTCCGCTGCAGGTCTTCAGTGACACGCTTGCCAGCCTCCTCCTCGCCTGGGCTCCGTCCACATTCCCAGCACTTCTCTCCTTTCACCGGCTCCTTTGTTATGCCGTCGCAATCTTTGTTCATGCCGCCTTGGTCAACCTCCGCATTTCACCACTCGTTCCACGGCTGCAGGCTGCTCTTTGCTCTCCGCCTCACGGTCCAGTAAACCAAAGATGTTCGCACACGTTTCCTATTATTTGTAGGCTATTTGTTCAGCCTTGAGCTCCTGTATTTGACAAATCTTTCAGGATCTGGCGGGTGCCGTCCTCAGAGCCGACCTACTCCATCACCTGCAAGCCACGCCGCCCAAGATAGCACCAAGTTACTTGCAGTTGATTTACCCCCGTGAAATTTTGCATCGTCCAGAGTGTTTGGTATGAAAGGCTGCTGCCCTGCACGCCATCCAGGATCTGTACTGTTTGCCCCCTGCTCTGTTTCCAGCCATGCTGTCATCTACTGGTCTTACAGTTCCGTAGCCACTGGTAAATATAGAATAATGATGTGTTATTTATATAGCGCCTTAACCCAAAGCGCTTTACAGAGCACATATTTACATACAATATCACCCAACCGAAATTGGTATTCATTTATCGACCTCGGAAGGATGAAAGGCTGAGTTGGCCTTGCCGGGATTCGAACCTGCGACCTGCAGATCACGCTCAGATAGTAGCAGCGAACGCTGGGGGGGGGGGCGCCGTGGGTTGGCCGTCTGATGCAGGGCTTTGTATTAACCTGGTCTGTTAATTCGAGACACCAATTCCGTGCACCAGCAGCCTGTTTTCTGCATTTTAACGAGGACATCATTCACAGCTATTAAGCTAAGTGAACACAGAAAAGTGTCAATCGACATCCCAAAACTATAATAAAACATTCAGGAAATATGATGTCAATGTATTATTATTTTGTACAAAATGAGATGTAGTTTATTTCTGGTCGAGTTACTTACTACCATTGATGGCAGTATGGTTCGAATATTTTTGGGCCACCTTCCCAGTGTTATGAAAAGTATTTATTGACTTGAATACATACAGCTGGTTTATAATAGCAACGTGTTTACCCAGTGTTGCGTATTCCCTTGTAACTCGTAGTTTTGTTATGCCATGTGAATTCAGAAAACCCAAAATAGAAATCTTTAGCACATGGGTCTGCAACCTTTCAATCTTCAGATATATTAGACTACAACTTCCACAATTCCTAGCCAGTATAATTAATAGTGAGAACTCATGGTGGTTATCTAAAATATCTGTGGAGAGCCACAGGTTGCTCTACCACCACCCTACCCAAACTCTTTATCCCCACCTACCTTACCCTCCCTCTACCCCAGCTAATTTTCTCGGGCCCCACTCTCCCTAGCCCCACTCTCTCTAACCTCAATTCTCCCACCCTAACCCACTCGCTCTACCACCACCCATCCTACACCCACTCTCTACCCACACTCTCTCTAACCTCAATCCACCCACCTTACCCCCCCACTCTGTCTACCCCATCCACCCTCAGCCACTCTTTCTACACCCACCCAGCCAGCCCCTGATCCTCACCCACCCACCCTACCCTACTCTCTCTACTGCCACCTACCTTTCACCACTCTCTACCTGCATCCACCCTACCCCACCCCACTATCTCAATCCCACCTTACCCCACCAAACTCTGTAGAAACCCAACTCACTCTACCCCACCCACCTTACCAAACTCTGTACCCCCAACCCACCATGCCTTTCACCTCTCTGCACCAACCCACCCTACTAACTTTCTCTACCCCAACCCTCACACGCTCTACCCCCATCCACAGAGGAAGGAAGCAAAGCCATGCCAGAAGCAACGTGCCAGCGTTCCGCCTAGCCGACACCGAAGACCAAACAGTCTAGGACGGGAAGGTCGAGAACGCGGGTCCACGCTGGCCAGAGAGTCTGCCGCCCCTGGCGAGCCCCGTGGCTGGAAACAAGGTATGTCGCATCGCAATAGGAGCAGATGGAGGGCAGTGAGGCCAGAGCAGAGCCCACACTGGAATGAGAATTGGCATACCCCACGAGGGGGTGAAAGGACCGAAAAGCAGATATCCCAAAGCCTATATTGAACTATTAATCCGAAGACTGGACGAGGAGGCAAGAAAACTGAGCAGCGAATAGCATACTCCAGGGCTTAAACTTCAAATACCCCATGAGGGGGTGAGAAAAGAGACAACCAAAACAGGGCTGAGCAGGCCCACAGCCCACACACAGGGCTGAGAATACAGAAGGAGGTGGGAGCATCAACCCACAAAGAGCAGCTGAGGAGTCCAAGACAACATATATTGCAGAAGGGGATAAGAGGTCCAACAACTTAAGCAAGGGTGAGCAAGGAAATTACCCCAAAAGCTACTACGCACAAATTTTCCTAAGCTGGGGGAAGAGAAATGTTCAGTTTTGTGAATACCGACTAACCTAGATCGGGAGAACATGTTTACAACTAGGGAACACAACCCACGAGATGGGACAGGTCCAGAACGGTTTGATTGCCTGATGAGGCCTTTTGGCGAAGAGAAAAAACAGAGAATTGCATTTGTTTGAAGTACACTTGTAGGCCTAGGACCAGAAAAGACTTAGGTGAATTAGTGGTGGCTGGTTTTCTGACCCCCACCAAAAGAGTTCTCTAAGGGGAAAGCAACCTTATCCTAAGCTAAAATGTGCAATCCTTCTTTTCATAGTGGTAAGGGAGATGTTAGGGTAGCAAAGGTTTGGACATTCCGAATAGGGAGCACATCGTAGATAGGGGGCTTAGAGGAGGCATTTCTTCTTTTAATAAAAGGTTTTGATGCGAACATGCCTCTTGTCCCTCTTCTATGTCTGACTTGCCACAGAAGTCCAAAGGTATCAAATTCAAAAGCACCCAAAAAAAGGTTACATTAATAAAAGTTGTGTGTTTTTTGGGGTGGGGGGCGCTGCTGTGCAGCCTGCAAAATGGCTGCACTTTGGTGAGGCTCTGCGACTGCTGCTCAATTAATATACCTGCACCGTTTTATTTGCATACTTACACGACCCAGTGCAGATCATTTGGTGGTGGAAATTCTTGTGCACTCCCCGATAGGAGCTGCGGGCTGTGGCTGAGGAATCGAAGCCGCAGTGAGTGCTGCTGCTGTGGCCTGCGACGCAGTGAGGAGCTGCGCAGGAGACCCATCTGTGATGAGCCAAGCCGACGCTGGAAAACTGGGCCCCTTCCCAATGATATCCTGTGGACCAGAACGAGTGGTGTATATAGGGCGTAGGGCCTGGCACGCACAAGGGTATTTGGGCACTCGACATGGTACAGGCGCCGGGGAGGACTGCAACGGCTGAGCTGGTCAGGCCATGGAGAGCTGAACTGACCGCATGGAGCCACAGGGATCCCGTAGCGCCGGTGGTCTAATATGAATGGTGCGACACAGACTCACGGATAAAAGCTGGGAAAGGCAGGTGCCAAGCGTGAGAAGGAGACACTGCTGCTCCTAGGAGGCCCGCTTCACCAGATGAGAGTGGGGGCCATTCAGACACTGATCACAATGGCATGTAGAAGGCGATCCTGATTGGCACAACTGGTGGGCTAAGGGGGTCTGAGCCAGCCCTGGTGCAGCAGGTATTTGAACAAGCTTGCAAGGATTATCACCAAAGGAGCCCTCGAAACACGGAACTTACTATGGAGAGCCTCAAAGACGGGGGCATGTTTCACTTACTACACTGGGAGCAACTTTGAAAGGTGGGTGCCTGCACAGCACAGGAGGAGTAACTGCTGACTCCATTAGTACTCAGTGCCTGGCACTGGTGGAGAGAGGGCGGAAGCGGATACCCCCTTGATGACAACCCCTATAACTCAGGAAAGGGGCGGTAGGCCTTGAAGTGTCAACTTGTGCGATTTTTGAATGACCCTAACAGCGCTGTGCCGTCCCGCCAACATGACGAAGGGTGGGAGTGAGTAAAAAAAAAAAAAAAAAACAAAGTAGCCTGGAGGTGTTTGCGCGCAATTCTAACAGACTTCGAGTGGAGCCAACCCCTGAATTGAGCGATCAGGCAAGACAAGGAGGAGAGGCAGGAGCATACATCTGAATTTAGCAAGATCGAGGCGCTATTCTGCAACTGGCAAGGGCCACTACAATATGAAGATACCACGATACATATATAGCAAGACTTCTCTATGGCAGTGCAGTTGTAATGTAAATCATTCTTGGGGGTTAAAGAAATGCTCAGAAATGCAATGCTCTTCCAGCGAGGTTGCGGATACAACATCGGGGTAACGTTCTCTTCACTATACCGGAGGAAGCTGCGGCCTTGAGACCAACATACCTATTCACACCAGAAGGGAAGCTAATGGAGAATCGAAAACGGCATGAATAGGTCGGCTGTTTCCCTTATGCTGGGTAGGGCTGGCAATGTTTTACTGAATTTTGGGCAAAGTATACTGTGCCTCTGAATTATGTGGGTTGTAAATCTGTAGCGGGCAACTATGTGGGATACTTAGTTTGTTCACTTATCCCAAGTTCTGTTGGGCGGGATGGAATTGGGATAAGTGAACAAAGAGAAATGTTCTCTTTCTCCTCTTTCTCTCCTCTGACCCCACCCCTCATCTTTCCACCTCTCTCCCGTCCCTTGTTTTACCCTTCCCTTTTCTTCCCTCATCTCCTTATTGTCATCCATGACCTTATATTTGCAATTTTGGGATTTTCACTTGCACTTGTATTACTACAGAAACAAGCTCCTCTAATCTCACAAAAATGTTGCTTTCATATGTGCAGCCCTGATGTCGACCCTAGAGGGTTGAAACACGTGTCGGCAGTTATCTAAAATTTTGTTTCCTTTTTTACAAACATCACAGTTTGAATCTTAACTGAGAAATGTATCAGTATCTCCAATTTTGTTTAAGTTTATCTGTATCACTGTTTGATTCTTTGTGGTAGATTTGCCAACTTATAGTAACCCAAAGGTTTTGAACGTCCAGCATAACGGGTCCAAAATATCTGGTCCGTCCAGCAAACCTGGTAAAAACTTTGCTTTGATAACAAGTTCTTCACTAATAGAGCTACACTGGCAGAAAATCTTTACCTGTACCGTCCTTCCTTTTTTTTAGTACTAAATAGAACCCAGTTGGAGAGCACAGCAAGCAGAGGATAATATCTCTTTCAGTTTACTTCATTTGAGGTATGGCCAAGTCCAAGGAGTTTGGCGTGCTTAAGACAATCCGAAGAGATATAGCCCTTAGCGAGAGTAAACTTAAGGAGCTGGAAGATAACTACTCGGCTGCGCCAAGCCACATCGTACTGGAACAGAAAGACCCAGCTGAATCTATTTAATGCACAGGTGAATAGAGAAGCGAATTACTTTATGAAACCAATTGCGGCTAGAAAGTATGACGAGGGGAGACGACCTGGCAGGGCGCTGTCAAAACTGATACAAATGGAAAGGGACCCAACCCATATAGTTGGTGTCAGGGACGTACGTCAAAATGTAAAGTACTCCGACTGGGACATCAATGGGGTTTTTGTAGACTTTTATAAGGCGCTTTATCAGGCACCCGAAACGAACAAGGGAGACGATCTAGATGCTTCGTTGGAATCTATCCCGATGTCCGTTCTCTTGGAGGGGGCTAGAAAACAAATTAATATCCCTTTCAGTGCAGAGGAAATACTCAAGGTGATAAAACAATTACTGAGAAATAAATCCCCTGGGCCAGACGGACTTACTGCCGAATTTTATATGGAATATGCAACAATTCTTAAATGTGTGAGGAAGCTGTGCCAAAGCCGATACTAAAAATGGCTACCGCTTGGGAACTTCAACCACCTGGGATACCTTGCTGATGACAAACTGGAGTAAACTGGGATATCGTAAAATCAGAGACCTGTTCCGGAATAGGACGTTCCTTACGCTGCAAACATGGAGGGAGGGACATAAAGGTAAGCTCAGGGAGCTGCTTTGCAAAACCAGTGGGACTGTTACCCATTAGAACCTCCTGAGAACAGTTTGCTGGCAACTATATCCAATTCTTATGGCTGCCGGAGAACATTGGCCAGTTTATATGCATGTATATTGGATAAGACCCATGGAAAGAATGAGAAGGCACGTGGGCAACGGAACTTGAGCTAGCCATATTGAATAAGTTGTGGAAGAATGTGTTTATTTACCATGCTGGTCTCGAAAATGAGTTTTAAGCAAATTCAGTACAAGATCCTGCATATGTTACACTATACACCACATGTATTGCAGAAAATATATCCGGACCATACAGGCTGCTGTCCAGAGTTTACGTTATGTTGAATTATACCGCGCACCGCTCCCACGCTAAGGCATTCTCCAGGTGCTCACATTGCTCTGCAAGAGAAGAGGGCTGGGTGTGTTAGTGGGGATAGGATGATAGAATAGTTTCAGAACCAGGAGGATCTGGCGTCTGTGAGCATTGTCTTGCATGTGGGAGGAGGTTTGGGAGGCCCTGCGTGTAATAACCATATGCGTAGTACTCAGTGCCTATGGTGTGTGCTAATGTTTATCTTGGGTGTGTGTGTGCCGTGTGAGGCTAGGGTGGGGTTTGCGGTTGTGCACACTCGTTAGTTGTATCCATAAGGTGTCCAAAGTCGCAGATGACTGTTAGGTGTTTGAATGTATTGTTTTGGTGTGCATTTGTGTCGTGTCGATGGATTTATGGACTATGTGCAAGGGTGTTCTCTCTAATATTGTTTCCAGAGTCTGAGAGTTGGTTGGCTGCGAGCATTAGATTAGTTCTTGTGGAGTGTTGGCAAGTGTTTTACTGCAGCGTTCTACGTTTGGTCTGTCTTCAGTGGCCTGCTTTGTTTTCCCAAGGAGTAGGAGCATTCTACACAAAAACTCTAGTTCTGGCGTATGCAGAGCGTATGTGGAGTGTTAGCGCAGTGTAAGCAGGGATAGAGAGCGGCTCTGCCGCGCAGCTTTCCGCAGCTTACTATGTTGAGGAGCAACTTGTAGAGACCCTGTGTGGGGGGAAAAAACACAAACCCTCCCTCTGTGGCATAGAAACTGGCCTGTCGAGAAGAACACTGCTTGCAGTGCTTGTACGGACTCTGCCTCTTCTGCTGAAGCACGAAGGTAAGCGGCTACTAGTGCATGCAAATTCCCTGTGTCCCGTCGCGTGAGACCAGGAGAGCCTACAGCTGTATATGGATTGTTTTTTCGGCTCTCCTTGCTAACGTTAAAGGATTGTAATGAAGTTGCTAATATAGACTAGCGGCCGATTTCTTGCCGGCTTTATCGGCTGCAGTTATAAAACATCAACGCGTGCTTTGCCACGTGCCGGCTCTTCTGACGAAGCCAGCTTGGGCTCTCTGGCTGTTTTTTTGGGAGTGTGGAGGATATCAATGAGCCGAATAACCAAGCAGATGCCAGGATCCGGCTTCAGGTTAAATTGGGCTGAGAGCATTTGGAGTAGGTGGCAAGCAATTTTAACCTAAGCAGCCTGACACCCATATGTGTACAGTCCCCCTTGAGAACTATGAAAAAAGTCCCTCCGGCCATGATACTATGGAGGTGTCTGTAGCCTCCCTGATAAGTATGAATGGCCTGCAAAGTCTTACCCCTTAAGGGGTTTCTCGGAATGAGACAAATGAAATGGAGAACTGACCTTGTGTTAACTGAAGATAACTCCAATTTAAAACAGGTGCCCGGACTTTAAAAGAACTCTGATCTGTCAGCAAAACTGGCAGTTGACCTTTCACTCCTGTCAGAAAAGATAAACACTCAAAGACGCCAGAATATATCATTCATAAAGGAGAGACCCAACGCCTTAACTGAGGATTCTGCCCCTCCAAAAACAGTGATCTCTAAAGAACATAAACAGATCTTGGACTAGGATAATTCCCGGCTTGGTCTTGGGAGGTCCACATTGGAATTAGCAGCTTCAGTGGAAGACTCCTTGCAAAATTCACTGACAAATCCTACCATGATACCAGAAAGTCGTCAAACTTTAGAGAAAATTCCATTGACAGATGATGGTCTAGGAGAGGATGATTGCTTCCAGAACATCCAAGACAATAAAAAAGCGTTTCATCTTCTGCGGACTCTAGCATGCTACATTATTACAGTGAACCAAGAAGTGATCGGCGCCAAGGGAGCCGTATTTCCAAGGAGGAGATGGCTAATATATAAAATACAGTGATGGCTTCCTTCACCATCTCTCTATCCTCTTTCTGCAAGCTATATGAATCTATACAATCCAATGGGGGGCGTGAACAGCGCGCATGGCGTGAGGACGGAACCCTGAGGAGCTCCTGTTCGCAATCCTACAACAGATTGCATTGCGGCGTTAAAACACTGCGAGCTGCAACAAAAACCACATTCATGAACCTAGGAACCCTTTTCCTACGCCTGGCTCCACTGCTGGAAGAAATCGGAGCCAATAACTAGGAAAACGAAGCAGACAAAAAAAACATCCCTGTGGCTCTCAAGATGGCGACGCTCAATGCGGAACCGAACGCCGCAACAAACCAGCACGCCTGAACAAGGAACCTGCCGCACTGTGAGAAAGGACCGCTATGCACAATACCCTTTGCGCCAGGCACAGCGGTTAACCCCCGACACCACCAAGGCCAGCGACGGTGCCCCAAACGAACACGCAGCACCGTGCCCCACAAGCCGGAGGCGGGGCACCAGAACCAGCAGCTCCCCGGGCTGTCTGAAGGGCGCGGAGACCGAGGCCACAAGAAGGCACCAAGAGGGCGAGAGCCCTACACCATACCTGTAGACGGGCATGCAGGGAACATTGTGCAGCACCGGGGGTGACAGGAAAACGAAGCACCACCCGCTGTCGCCTGCTGAGGACCAGGAGACAGGAGGGAGCGCCAACTAAATTGCGCTGCCCGGGATGGCACGAGGACGCAGAGCGCTGCCGCGACCCAAGTGAGCAGTGTCGCAGCTCACGGTCCAGCTGTGGCAGTGAACTGTGAGTAGGACACTGCAAGGTGCCGATTCCCCCACCCATCCCCACTAGCACCCAGAAAACAGACACAGGGCCAGCTCAAAAGGCTACATAACCAGCTAGCCAGAGGGGGAGGAGGAGGACCAGAACAGAGGGACTGGGCATAAGCCCAAGGGAACAGCGGCGAACGCAGAGAGGCACCGCAAGCAACACATAGGCAGCAGACGTATGGCCACACGGCGCCCACACAGTGGTAAACAGAAATAACACAGAGCCACGTGTGAGGCTCGGCCATAACCTGAACACATCAAAGCCACACTATGTGCGGAGCCTAACAAACAGCGCAGGAACATAAAAGCACAGAGAGCCCTGGATTGAAGGCCCGAGTGAGGCCACCGTTACGTGCCACCGCAATTCCCCCTGCAACCCGCAAGAAAGGGGGCGCCGACTACAGCCCAAACCAGCAACTGCTGAAAACATCCGCCCCACCCTGTGCCAACTGACACCCTGAGGCTGCACACACCATTGGGCCTTACAGCGAACTGAACTAAACCCATAACGATGTGTAATAAACTCTGAATGAAGCTTAACCACAACCAAATAAGTAAACTGAGCTTCACCTGGTGAATAAACCAAGAGAGTCAATGAGGGCAAAGTGACTCTGAGCAGACACAGCAAGACAGAAGTGCATAATATCTGGGACAAACTGTGTGGTAACTACTTGATATACATATGACCTCCCGGATCCATACCCCTGTGATCTAACCATCAACCCATCCATCGTAAATCCCGAAAACTATAAACTCTGCACAACAAGGCGAAAATTACCAGGCAGCCGACACAATGAGCAGAGGAGTGTAACCAAGAGCAGTGAACACAACAAACGGAACCACATTCACGCCAATTTGGGAATCGACACAAGCAGGTGGAGCCGGGAAGCACCAACCCAAACCCGAGCAGCCAAATACCCGATAGTCAGACGGCCCAACCACGACTTTCCTCCCAGGAAAAGCCTACCCACCACTGGACACAAAATCACCAACCGGGCAATAGGACAACAGCGCCCAACCCACCACAATAGACTGGAAGTCCTGGGAAAGGAGATGTCTCCCCCTAAAAACAAATCGAAATCGGCAAAGATGGACTCCTTCACGATGGTCAAACCCAAACAGCAACCACATCAAGACACCGCTACCACCGAAGAACCACCAGCCCCAGAGGTGGATCCTAAGGATATGCAAGTTCTGCAGGCCATCTCGGCGCTCCGTACATTCATTGATAAGATAGAAGAGGTCAAGTCTGACATGCAGCTAATGAGTCAGGACGCCCGCAACTTGGCAGAAAGAGTGACTACAACAGAGGCTATCCTGCAAGACAACGTCGAGACCATCCAGGACTTGAAAACAAGAGTCCAGGAACTGGAGATGAAAGTGGCAAGACTAGAGGCACACTCTGAAGATGCGGAAGGACGTGCCGGTCACCATAACATTTGTATACTAGGGATCCCGGAAGACATGGAGGGCCCGAACCAAACAGAATTTATAGAAACAATGCTACAACAAGAAAATCGGAGTAGGAAAACTCTCCCAGGGGCTCTCTGTAGAATGGGCCCATAGATCCCTACAGAAACAACCCCCAACAGGATCATACCCACGCCCAATGATAGCGAAAATCCTAAACTTTCGCAATAGAGAAACGATACTACGATCCTCAAGGGAAGGCTGGGAGATCAGGAGAAAAGACTCTACAATAGTCTTGTACCCAGACTATACTCCCACAGTGCAACGCAAAGAAACTCTTTCATACCAGTGAAAGCAAGGTTGCGGAAACTTAACCTCACGCCTCAAAGTACTTTATAAGGGAAAAGCAATCTTCCTAGAGACTCCAGCTGCAGCAAACATGTGGCTCGAACATAATAACCTTGCAGAAGACGAGGAGGAAACAGCAGAAGTGGACACAAGATAAAAAGACGACCAGCTCCATAAGAGGAGACGGATGCCCCCCTACTGAAGCACGAAATTGACTATTGGACTGCATTTAATGCTGCAACAAAAAGATGGTGAAATCGGACAGGAGCGCAAAGGACCACACACGAGAATGACAGCGACCCACCCCTCCAGAAAACGTGCAGGCCAAACGCCTGCACACCACCCGCACCGAAAGGCCTGGAATGGTCCAGAAGGCCCGGGAGCCCCCCGAGCGGTGCAAGTTGGAAGCAACTGCTGGGGGCAGTTCACCGTTGTGTTATTTGGTTTTCGCGTTCACCGGAATGAGGGTTACAAACGTTGGCAAGTCTCCAAGTGGCAATGCAGAGGGGGAGGAGGGGCTGGCGGAGGGCGGGGACCTGATGGGACGGAGCCTTCAGACAATGGGAAACTTCAATTGCCTGGCCGCAACCACAGGCAACCCCACCGAGGGACCGGGGAACCTGGAACTCCCCCCCTGAACCGCCATGGCAGCGAGAATAAAGATAATGACATGGAATGTGCAAGACCTAGGCACTTACCTCCGCAGGAACAGAATTAAATCCTATTTACACAGGAAGGTAGTGGGGATAGCACTACTGCAAGAGACACAATGCACAGAAGAGTCTATGGCTAAACTCTGAGAACACTGGGGGGGGGACCGGGATTCAGAACCACCTACTCCAGATATGCAAGAGGTGTGTACACCTGGATCAATCCCCAACTCCCATTCCACCTAACTAAGACAGCGAAGGACCCTGAGGGCAGATATGTGATAATATGGGGGCACATTGAACAAATGGAGGTATGCATAGTGAACACCCCAACAACAACATCCCGGCCCACTTGAACTCCATGTACACTAAAATTATGCAATACAGGAATGGCTTTTTCATATGGGGGGGGAGATTTTAATTGTGTGCATAACCCAGAACTTGATAGGTCCTCACCCCAGTCAAAGAGTCCATCGGCGACCACAACTGCTCTAAAACCCATGACGGATAGGCTAGACCTAACGGACACATGGCGAGAATTACACCCTGAGGCACAAGGCTACTCATACTTCTCGTCCCCACATGACCTCTATACGAGGCTAGATTATGTTTTTATATGCAAGGAACACCTACACCAAATAGAGGGGGCACAATACTTAGGGAGAACCATTTCAGACCACTCGCCACTCCTGGTGGAATGGAAATGCACCGGCCCCAGACCTCCCATCCCCACGTGGAGAATGCCTGTGGATGCTCTGAAGGACCAGGCATTCAGAGACGAACTACAAGATTCCATTGATAACTTCATAGAAGAGAACATGGGAAGTTTAGAGCGCATAAGCACAATGTGGGATGCTCTAAAAGTAGTAACACGAGGAGAAATCATAGCAAAAGCGGGTGGCATTAGGAAATTACTGCGAGGGGAATTAGACCAGCAGGAACAAGAAATTGGGAGACTGGAATCCACTCCCACAGGCACCCAACAGAGAGAAGATAAACTTAGAACGCTCAGAGACAAATGCACAAAAGCGTGGAGTAGGCTGGCCAAATTTGATCACGCCACTAAAACAAACAGAGCACACACGGAAGCAGACAGACCGGGCCCACTATTGGCCTGGCTCTGCAAAAAGGAAAACCCCAGGCACACAACCACTGCATTGCAAAAACATTCACCAAACCCAGCAGAGCATAAACGACACCTTCAAACGTTTCTACGCACACCTATACTCTCACAATGACCGGGTTCCCCAGGATCAGATAGCAGACACATTAGAAGAGATAGGACTGCCTGCCTAGACGGTCCCCCGCAGAATCCGAAACCCTAGACACAGATATCACAACCGAAGATGTAGCCAAAGCAATCAAATCCCTGGCCACATGCAAGGCTCCTGGCAGCGACGGGCAACCCTCAGAGTTTTACAAAACATATGAATCCTCCCCGACACCCCTGCTACATGAGGTTTCCCAAGAGGCATATGAACAAGGGGTCTTACACGACAGCATGAGAGAGACCCTCGTGATCCCAGTGCTCAAGCCAAATAAACCTGCAGACAAGTGCGACTCCTATCGCCCATTTGCTCTGCCCAATTACGACGTGAAAATATTAACCACAATTCTAGCAAAGAGGCTATCCAGACTAATAGGAGATATTGTGCACACAGACCAGAGCGGTTTCGTGCCTGGCCGCAACACTACTATGAACTTACGCAGGCTACAACATATTATAGCCCACACTGACACAAAGAGGGAATCGTAAGCAGTACTATCTTTAGATGCCATTAAGGCATTCGATTCCATATACTGGGAAAGACTGGTGGCTGTACTTGAAGGATTTGGCTTCGGACCGGGGTTCATCAGATGGATCAACGTACTTTAAACCAAACCAAGAGCACGGGTGAAATCCGGGAAATACGTGTCAGAGGCATGGGATATATGTAGGGGCACCAGGCACGGCTGCCCGCTATCCCCCATGCTTTACATACTGGGACTAGAACCCATCGCCATTTATTTTAGGAAACAATTCTTCGATGCAGGAATAAGACTAGGAGGGGTAAACCACATCATCTCACTCTACGCAGATGATGTTCTCCTATATGTCAGAGACCCAAATCTCAATGTACCAACTATGCTAGAAGTTCCTGACAACTACACCAGGGTTTTAGGCATACAATTTAGCAAGACAAAATCCTGTTTATTCCCCCTGGCAGGTCTGAAAGACAAGAGCATAGAGGAACTCCCCTCGGTGGGCATACAATGGCTAACCACCGTAATTCCGATACCTCAGGGTCCAGATAATGCATACCCCTGAATTAATGCACGAGCACAACACAAAGGCAGCACTTTCCGCACGGCGCAAATCGATGGGCTTTTGGGCGAAACTCCCCCTATCGATGATGGGCAGAGCCTCAATAATCAAAATGATAGTCCTCCCCAGATTCCTATACGGGTTCCAAAATGTTCACTACTACATCAATAATTCCTTCTTCCGCCTACTTGAGACAACAACCCGAGAATTCCTATGGGGAAGGGCAGACATAAGGTGGCACTCTCCACACTAGTCCTACCATACAAACAGGGTGGAATCCAACTTCCAAACCTAGAGAAATATTATCTGGCAGCCCAACACAGCTTTGTGACCAAGTGGCTAGCGGACGAAACCACATATGAGACAACCCTACTACAAACCATGATCTCCTGATACAACTGAAGGAGCTTATTTGGGAGCCCCAACACCTGCTGAGAAATGCACCCTTTTTAGTTACCCTGGGAAGGAAAATATGGCTTAGGACTATGACGCTTATGCACCTAAAACACCCATACTCCCCAGAAGTACCAATGATTTCGCACCTAGGTAAAACAGACACTGATCTGAAGAATATCCCGTGTGTGCAAAGGGCGTTTACAGGACTACCTGCTGTTGTGCTGTGGCTGCGTGGGAGTGCCCACATATCTGATCATATCTGATCAGCTGTTCTACACCAGGAATCAAGTGGAATTGTGCGCGGAAGACGAAGCGCCGTTGCGCTGAGAAGCTCTGCCCCCTTTTGCCCCGAGCACCGCCCCGCAGGAAGTGTGTCAGACAAAAGACCTTCCCAGGCACCCTTGCGGCGCTAAGCCCGTGTGTGCAAAGGGCGTTTACAGGACTACCTGCTGTTGTGCTGTGGCTGCGTGGGAGTGCCCACATATCTGATCATATCTGATCAGCTGTTCTACACCAGGAATCAAGTGGAATTGTGCGCGGAAGACGAAGCGCCGTTACGCTGAGAAGCTCCGCCCCCTTTTGCCCCGAGCACCGCCCCGCAGGAAGTGTGTCAGACAAAAGACCTTCCCAGGCACCCTTGCGGCGCTAAGCCCGTGTGTGCAAAGGGCGTTTACAGGACTACCTGCTGTTGTGCTGTGGCTGCGTGGGAGTGCCCACATATCTGATCATATCTGATCAGCTGTTCTACACCAGGAATCAAGTGGAATTGTGCGCGGAAGACGAAGCGCCGTTGCGCTGAGAAGCTCCGCCCCCTTTTGCCCCGAGCACCGCCCCGCAGGAAGTGTGTCAGACAAAAGACCTTCCCAGGCACCCTTGCGGCGCTAAGCCCGTGTGTGCAAAGGGCGTTTACAGGACTACCTGCTGTTGTGCTGTGGCTGCGTGGGAGTGCCCACATATCTGATCATATCTGATCAGCTGTTCTACACCAGGAATCAAGTGGAATTGTGCGCGGAAGACGAAGCGCCGTTGCGCTGAGAAGCTCCGCCCCCTTTTGCCCCGAGCACCGCCCCGCAGGAAGTGTGTCAGACAAAAGACCTTCCCAGGCACCCTTGCGGCGCTAAGCCCGTGTGTGCAAAGGGCGTTTACAGGACTACCTGCTGTTGTGCTGTTTGGCTGCTTGCTGTGGCTTTGCAGGCCACCTTACCCCCAGAGAGTGGTCAGCTGTACTCGGATTGGAGCAAAAGCAGAAAGCGGCGGTGGCGGTGTGAAGTGGTGTCTAAGTGGTCTGGCGTGGTCAGGCGGAGGGCCGCGGTTGCCTGGACCCAGAAGCTCAAGCTCACACGGTAAGCCCTTCCAAGCTCTTTAGTCTTCCTTCCTTACATCCAGACCATAGACTCCAATACCAACATCCACCTCACTCAAAATCACTAGCATTGAAGCTTACTAAATCATCACACGCACCTAAGTCCCCAGCGCACAAAATTTCAGAAATGGATGAAGATGACAGGCGTCGTCTTCGCAGCTCAAGGAAAGGAGTAGGAGGGCCTAGAACCGGTGCAGCTATTGAAAGAGACGAGACAAATAGATCGACAAAGAAGAACGATGCCACCTCTGAAGTCACTGAAGCACCATTAATATCTCCCATACAGACGAGTTGCGAGCACACTGGCCCGCGGACAGTCAATCTGGAAAGAAACTACAAGTCTGCGCAAACCCTCACTACAATCTTTGAAATGACCGTGAACAAGGAAACAATAATCAGCGTCCAAAACCGCAAACACTTGGAAAACGAAGAGAGCGAGGACGGCAAGAAGTCTACACCCCCACAACTCGGCACTCCCATGCAAACCACACTGACAGCCCCCGGAGGGGGGTTGGAGTGTATGCATGAAGAGAGCCTGGAGCTAAGTGAGGGAATAGACATACGCCCTCAAAATGAAAACGTCGAAGAAACGCTGCAAGCAAGCTCTACCGACTCACGATTGTTAATAGTCACCTCCGATCTGCCGTCAGAAGATGAAGATCGTGCGCACACGAGGGACACACAACCCGAAATCGAAGTAGAGAGCTGTGAACCGCATAAACAGAAAGAGAAAAAATCTGAAAAACAGACTCATGACCAATTATCAATGAAGATCCATCAACAAGTAAAAGTTCTAGTGCACGCCTCAAACAATGAAGAAAATCCCCAGGAAAGCATAAACGGGACGGAACACGCCCCACCAGAAACGAATTGCGTAGAAAGCGCATTAACATCAGAGCAAAACATGAAAAAAAGAAGCAGAGACAGTTGCGAAACTATATGCGGACAATCAAGTATGCACAAACCAATCAATCGAAAGAACATTAAATCAAACATGCATGTGAGATCCAAAGTGAATCGATCCACTAAGAACGCACCACTTACTGTGAAAGAGCGGATGAGCAAAAGCGCAAGCATCGAGAAATCAAAAAAAACAAATACTATGCGAATGCTGACTGACTTTTTTGAACTCCAGCTACTGAAGAAATCACGAAATTTCACGGAAATTTCCGATGCAGAAATGTTAACAGCCATAAGCGAAAATATACCACACGCAAAACAACGTAGAATGGACCTCACACCTGAAGCTGGATCGCCACAAGCAGACAAACCTGCAGTTCAAAGAAGTACATCAACAGACTCAACTATCGAGGACGGCAAAAAAACAAACGCAAACAATGAGAATGCAATAAGCCAAATGGAAAAAGTCAATCCCTCTATGAACATAGACGAAGATACACCTAACAAAAAAAACGCACCTTATCAACACACCACTGAAGGTGTACACTCAACATCGCTTAACACAGACCAGGAGAGCACGACAAGCGATGAACAACTGATCCGAAGCAGCAAAGAACTTAAAAAGCCCCAAGAGGCTATTGCGGTCATGGCAAAAATACAAGAACAAGAAAGCACACCTCAGACCTCTGTGTCAGGAGTATCTCCATTACGAGCTGCATCCAGTCAAAGTCCCAGTCCACGCTTAATCAGTCATCCCGCGACAGAAACAAAGAATTAAACAAACATCCAAAGACAGCGGAACTGGATATACAAGGGGACAAAATAAAAGATCGACCTCAATGGATCTTTCCGACAGAAAAAATAATACAAACGGAAGCAAGAGGTTCTCAACATCCACGAACACCCAGGAGAAGCCATAGTGACTTTGAACATCAGTCAGGCAGAACCTCGTGCCCACAAACGCCAAATGCAGCACAAGAAGCAGCCTCAAAAAAAACGGACCTACAAGGAATCATGTCTGTCATAACTATTGCACTCAATCCTTTCTGCAAACTATATGAGACCATGAATGACGCAGTAAAAGATCAACAAGTCATCTTAGCAATGCTGCTGACAAAAATAGTATACTTGGAAGGTTACATCACAGCAAAAGGAAATCACGCAAATAATAAAGGCACAATAGAGTCAAGTAGTAATGACACGATTATCAACCGTACAGAAACAATAAACGAAACATTGTCTAATCAACCAAGTAAGTCCATCAACACATATCAAGTAGGAACACAAACAGAGACCATCATCGACTTAACAGTAGACAGAAAAGCAACTGATAAAGAAAAAATCCAGCAAAACATAGTAAACAATAATGAGACCATAAACATCAAAAACAATGTGTCCACGAAACAACAAACGCCATCGGTAATGTTGGTGCTAAATCAAGCAAACGCTAACGACAAATGTGAGACTAGACTTGTAACACCCTCATTTGGCATTTTTGAAACAACTGGCCGAAAAAACAAACCGAACAAAGGTCCAAAGACAGTCCCAACCTGCGACAACGAGGAGGTCTTAAAAGCCACCGCAAATGATCATAGCACAGAAAAAGAATCGAACCCAAGTCTTGGAACAATAGCACCAGTCGCAACACCAAAATGGAACATGAGTAGTTCAACGCCCATCATAACAGGGGAAAACAGCAACTCAGAAAGCGTAACAAACAATAAAAGTAAACAAATCAAAAATCAGAACTTCAAGGATAAACTGGATTCAACAGATCCCCTAACAAATCTGAGCACATACTCGGATGAAATTAGTGATTCACCAACAACACTAACCACAGTTAATCAGAAGGCAGAACAAACCCAATCATTGAAACAAAAAACTACAGCAAACATAAAAGAAAATCGCGTCAAAATGCTGCAAGAACGTGACTATGAAACTTTAGAACAAAAACGAAATCGTCTAACAAACTACGCAGCATCCCGTGAGAATATAAAAGAGCATAAGCAAACACATATCACAGACATACACTCAGAAATTAACAAAAGCAAGAACATCGACAAAACAACTCACACCAGAAACAAATCAGAAGAACTTTCCACAAAAAAGAAAAAGAAAATGGACAAAGAACCAATAACCACTTCACAAGTACAAAATAAAATACAAGAACTTCAAGTGGACAAAAAACGAAAGCCAAAGGTGTACAAAGAAACACCCAAGAAACGAGATCATGAAGTAAGAAGATCTAACAATAACACCAAACATAATACAAGCTCAAGACCTAAACAACAGAACGAGACATACAAACGAGCATCTCATGCTTCAAAAATAAGAAATATAGAAACTGAAGAAAACGGCGAGTCACATTCCACGAAAAATGCTTTAAGATACCTTATCAGACTGACCCAACGAAGTTGCATAAAAGAAGAGATAATTTTAAATCGAAGAACGGTCTTAAAGATATTACGTCAAGTTAAAGACTTACAGAGACTTCACACAGACAATTTGAAAATTGTCGAACCATGGCACACGCAACATGGGGCAGTCACAATACTGCATTTAACGTCTTTAACAACATTCAAAAAAATTCTAAATAACAAAAGAGATATCTACAATTCTGGTTACTACGTGGAAGACCTTACAACTTACAGCAAAGAAGAACGCATCGAATCAATTAAGATCAGAGAGACCGATGCTACAGTAAGTAAATCCTCAATCACGAAACATGAGAAGCACGTTACAAAAGACACAGAGGACTACCCCCAGAAAGATCATAAAGCAATAATAGAATTCGAAACATCAAAAAAACATCAAAGATCACACCATGAGAAGAGTAAAAATGAGCACTACAAAACCAAGAATGACTCAGTACACAACAAAATAACAAAGAAAGAAAATACGGCAACGCAACAACAGAAACATACTATAGATAGCACCACGAAAATAACCTGTACGCAAAGAGTCGGCTCAACATCCATGGCTCAATGCAAACAAAGTCCAAACACAAGCAATAAAACAGGAATCTGGGCCTGGTTGCCACGAGCATTAAACTTACATCGTAAACAATAGCCACTCAAGACAGCGGAAGCAGTCACATGTAACGAACCAACAGAAATCAACAATGACATCAAGTTATGTTCATGGAACACGCGAGGTCATGTACATCTGACTGCTCCGGGAGGTCCCAATCTTGGAGAATTCCACATAATCTGTCTACAGGAAACTTGGCTGCAGCAAACTCCCACACTAGAAGGTTATCAAATCATTCTATCCCCTGCTGCAAGAGGATCCAAAGGACGTCCAACTTCAGGTCTCCTAATAGCCTGCCGAAACGGTTCTGGAGCCTCCATTGTACAGACGATGATTGCAAATCAATCAATTTTGGCAGTAGAAATTGCCTGGCAAGGTGACGCAAATCATAAGACAGATTTTTCAAAACTGGCTATAATAAATCTCTATTGGAACCCAGCCGCAATCACTACAAAAAAATTCATAAACCTCTGTGAAACAACAATTGACGCAATAAGAACCGAGCACGACATAGAGAATATCCTGATATGCGGAGATCTAAATGTCATCCAAACAATCAACATGAACGCAACGGAATCACAAAAGGCGTCCGTACACCGTGGCACAATCTGGCGAAAGTTCACCGACTCGAGTGAGCTATACAACTTGGATGAAGTGTTCGTGGAAATAGATAGAATAGCAACCTGGCAGAGAGCATCCTCAGCCTCCACGATCGATTATATTTATGTATCCAAATCCATGTTGCAACGCCTACAACTCTTCAAAGTACGGCACACTCCAACAAGTGACCACAACTTGCTGGAAACTGCATGGAACCTCAAAATCAAAATAAATCGTCAAATGAACATACAAATCGAGGCAAACGCGAAAGGCACTAGAATCAAATTAAGCAGTGCTGAAATTCTCAAAATCACAGCAAAATACAAAGCCATTACCACCCCAGCGACATGCCTCAGTATTGATTACCAACCCTTATTGCTGCCGTATGTACAATCAACAAAAAGAAAAAGAAATGCAACAAACAAAAATCCAAGGCATGCATACAACAAAGTTCTAATTGACAAAAGACGTGAATACAGAAGACTTCTTCGAATAGTCTCCAAGCAAATGCCCACAAATGGCACATCAGAGATGCAAAATATCAAAACAAAATACAAAGCCTGGGTAAAATCATATAGACACAATTTGTACCAAGAGGACGCCGAACAAATAACAAAAGCGCTCATCAACAACAATAGCAGGAACTTTTGGTCCTTAATACATAATGTTGAACAAACCCAGGACAATCAAATTCTAAATAACATCAGTCAACACACATGGGAAAGTCACTTCAGTAAAGTCTTTAAATCTGATTTAAACGCAAAACCACAGGCACAACAACTAACAGGTGAACAATGGGTGAACTTAGACAAAAAAGAAGACATCATTGACATCATTAACAAATTGAAAAATTCACGTGCGCCAGGCCCAGATGGCATCAGTAACGCAGAACTAAAAAATCATCCAGAGGAATGGGCCACCTTGCTAAGCATCATTTTTAAGCGATGCAACGAAACGAGATCAGTACCACAATCCTGGTCCAAAGCAATCGTGGTACCAATCTACAAAAAAGGCAGTCTTACGGATCCATCAAACTTCCGACCTATAGCCTTACTAGATGTCATGGGGAAAGTATACGCCTCACTACTCTTGACGAGATTCCAAAGATGGGCGGCCTCTGCAGAATGTAATGACGAAATGCAAACAGGGTTCAAGAAACACACAGGCACAACATGTAACATACTAGTGTGCAGCATACTAAAAGCAAAAACCCTAGAAAAGAAGCACCGTCTATTTGCAGCTTATATTGACTTTTCGCAAGCGTTTGACAGAGTTGAAAGATCTCTCCTGTGGAACAAACTTGAAGCATGGAAATGTCCCCACGCTTTGCTAGAGCCAATTCAAGCTCTGCACCAGGAAACATCCATGAGAGTCAGACTCAGTCGTGAAGGCGATCTATCATCTGAAATAAACACCACACGAGGAGTCAAACAAGGTTGCCCACTAGCATCAGCACTCTTTATCACTTACATAGGTGACATTCAAAACATGAGAAGTCCAACACGAGTCTTCCCACCAACATTAGGTAAAACACAAATTGGACACTTACTCTACGCTGATGATCTAACGATTTTTGACCAAACCCAAATTGGCCTACAGCGTAAACTTGACGCCCTCCTAATCTACGCCAATAGCAATCATCTGGAAATCAATATTAACAAAACAAAAATCATGATTTTCCAATCCCATTCAAGAAAGGAAAACTTTCAATGGCATTTGGGCAAAACCAAAATCGAAGTGGTCTCAAACTTTAAATACCTAGGAGTCCACATGGACAGTTCCCAACATGAGACCACAATGCAGCAGGAATTACACACAAAAATGAACAAACTAACAGTGCAAGCAAAAAAAATTAACAGCAAATTTGGAAAATTCTCCTTGAAACCAATAATAAACTTCTACAAGATGAAAGTCGTACCTACCATCATATACGGCAGTGAAGCCATGCCAATGATTCCACAGAAGGTCTGGTGCAAACTAGAGGCTTATTTTTGGCGTAAAGTTCTCAATCTACCAAATTCGACTCCAGGGACAGCAATACGACGCGAACTAAGCTTACAATCCCTAGAATGTGCCGCAACCTGTAATGGAATCATGCTATACCGCAAATGCAGAATGGACAGCAAAAACAAAATCTTCAGCATCATTAAACAAGAAATGAACGATAATACGTGTAACATGATAACCAACTGGCAAAGGCAAAATCAAAAAGTATTAGAGGCAATCAACTCAGATGAAGACGAACTCATCACAAATCCATGCAAAGTGCTAAAGAAGATAAAAGACATGGACTGGGCCAAAACGATCGACGACACCTCGATGCTAAAACTCATCGCTCACCTACCAAGTTTCACTGCAAAAAGAAACGAACTACAAAACTACATAAAACAATTTCCAAACAGGCAAGCACAGAGCTTAATCCTACGCGCTAGGCTCAACCTGTTTAAAACAAATGAAATAAGACACGTACGAGGACAAACACAGTCAAACATCTGTAGATTTTGCTCCAATGATACACAACCTACAACGGAGACAATAAGACATTTACTCATGACATGCACAGCGACCGCAGCACTTAGACAGTGCTATCTGCCAATGATACCAGGTTTCAGCACACTGCCAGAAGAGCAACTGTGGTGGTGCAGACTCATCGGGGGAGACAAAACAACGTGGCAAATAGCAACTGCAAAAATGTTAGAACATATTGATGCAAAGTTATTAAACGCAAACAATGAATAGAAAAAAAAAAAAAAAAAAAAAAAGAAAGTCTGCAAAACAGAAAGCAAAGACATGTCTTCCTGTCTTCCTGTGTAGTTCACTACAAAAAGTTTAGAATTGTAAAATCATGGGATTTTGCATCGTTACAGGCAGAAGATGATATCCACACTGGCCAATTCTTATGGTACCAAAGGATCCACAAAATAGCACGAAACAAATGGGAAACTTGGCCGGAGGAACCTGACACAGACCCCCTCACCACATTGTTATACAACCTTGGGGAGGGATGGAAACCGGTGTCCCAAATATACAGCCACCTAAGCGACATCTCCAACCCCCGAAGCGCTGAAATGAAAACCAGGTGGGAGACAGATATAGGGCAGGAGATGACAGACAGGGAATGGGACAGAGCATTAACATTTCCTAAAGAAGTGTCTAGAAACCATAGATTCCGATTGATACAGCTGAATGTACTACACCGCACATACCCAACCCCATGCAAAATGGTGAAAATTAACAAACAAATACAACCTAACTGTGTTTGGTGCAGGGCGGATAAGGCAGACCTACTCCACATGCTGTGGGAATGCACAAAGACGCAGTCCATCTGGATCAGAATAAGAGAGACATACGAAAAAGCAGGCATGACCAGATATAAGTGGAACCCTGCTGAATGTCTCCTGGGAACTTATCCCAGACTAGTCAAACTCAAACACGTAGTAAGACTTATGGACATAACGTGCATATTGGCTAAAAGGACTATTGTAATGTCCTGGAAAAAGCCTGTAGGACCACAGTACAACGCGAGGCACAAAGAGCTGGAGCGGTGGGTGAGCGCCGAAACAAAGGCCTGGGAGGACAGTGTAGCTAGTGAAGGCAAGCGTCCCCAACCAGCACGATCCTCCCCGCAATGAGAGACAATGAAGGACTCTCCCAGACTGGGAATAAGGCCAAGACAGAGTGCGGGTGAGCGTAAATGGGAGTTTATAAAAAATAGGGCATGCAAAGAACTCTGCAAACTCCGAGAGCGCTCTGTCTGACAATAGCAAAGACAGGCGTATATATTTACAAAAAACGTCATCAGTACCTACACACTATAAGGGGCACAAGTTCAATGGGATTGGGTGGCGATGACTAGCTATAGGTGCTGCTGCGATGTGGTTGGCCTTGGCTGGAGGACGTCACTGGTCAGCCTCGTGGGTTGGGCTGGGCCTGGCATGGCAGCCGAGTTCATCCGGGCGGTGTTGTTGTGCCATTGCGGCCAGTGTCAGAGATGAATGTCTTTTCCTGACTTAGTTGCCCTATGCCATGCACACCGCAGTCATTCAATCATTGCAATATTATCTTCTTTAGTAAATCTATCAATAGGTTATTCTACAGGTTAATGCAACACAGGAGGAATGTACATTGTGAGGGGTTTGATGGTAATTTATCATTGCATGGTTACCAGTGTCCTGTTGACCGGTACCATAGGTCGAGGGGCTAAGTCTCCGTGCATGGGACGGGCGGTACATGTCTTTCTGTCTCGTTAGAAGTCATTATGAATGGGCTGCAGTATGTTACCACAGTATTGGGTGTCTTCGTTGCATAGGGTCATAAGTCTAAGGTGATCCGGTGGGTTGTGGGGTTTACGAGGGGATCTCTGTATTCAAGCGGAGGTTTACTGCTGGGTTGTAAATAATGCAGGTGGCAGGCCGTGGCCTTGGGTGCTGTAGTGGGAGCTACAAATCTTTGAAGCGGCTCCAGCCTAGTTGGGGGAGGTGGGGCAGCGCGGCGCAGGCCTCAGTTCTCTTGTTTGGCAGACTTCGCAGGGTGGGAGGGGAAATGGCCTTGCACATATTCACAAAGGTATTTTTCTCGTGTGTTGCCGACTTTTAGGTGAGAACATTATAAACATCTGAACATTCTTTTAATACTCATTTGGATCACTTGAAAACATACATTTCAGCTTCATTAAATGTTTCTCGGATATAGTCAGTCTGAGCACCTTATGAGTACATTATATTTCAACAACTACAGCATTTAGTTATATGCATATACGTTTGCATTAAGTGAGGTAGTAGCATGGTTGGTGGAGCACAAAGAACGAGACCTGCCACCATGCGTGGCGGTAATGACATATAAGGGCTTAGACATATACACATGACTGGCGCATTTGCACGCGTATTTCACGCGAGCCTTATGTATAGTTGCATTCATTCTCCCTTGTATTATAGCAGCATTAGTTCGGTTATGGCGCGGGACCGCGGGGTGTGGGTCCTTCATTGCTGGTGTCATGTGAGCATGCGTTTCCACAATCATTACACAATTTTACAGGTTTCTTTAGAAGCAGTAGTTTTGTGGAGAGGGGACGCGCATTACAAGTAGTTTTTGGCATTCACACTTGGGTATTTTTCTGCTTTCATCGGATGGCCATTCTACAGTTTTCCTCATCGCCCAGGCCTCGCTGACCGGGTCATGTTGGGAGCAGTAATACATTGTGGAAGGTGAAATGTTACAGTGTTAGTATCTTATGCTAGCTCATGTCCGTCTTGTTCGTGGGATCGGGCTCACAGCGGATCTGCCAGGGTGCTGTGGTAACAGGGATAATTGAAGGGTGGGGGCCGCGCTACAGTGCGCTGAGCTCACACCATCTTTGTCAGACAAAATGGTTTCTGGGCTTAGCTAAATTCAATACATGTGGGCAATCAATACGTGTGGGCAATGTCTTCAGCAGGTGAACCCTCCACCACCTGGGCCCGGGTGGCATGAGGGGACGCCCAATGAGCCATAGCCCTCACCTGGGGAGAAGACGTAGGCGAGGGGGGTCTCTTGGACCAGTCCTCCCCTACATTTCCCCCCTTTCGTTACTTAAGTAACGAATTCTTTAACTCATTCAATCTCCTACACTCTTCTTCGTCCATAATTGCCTCATCCCATGCTGGTGTGCCTTTTATGGGCATCCAGGCTCTGCACCTTAAGCTCTCACCCCTCCTAGCATATTCATCTGGGGTACAGGTCAGGTATATACATCCGCTCTCTCCTTCCAAGTCTACCCACACCTCCTGATACCATTCTAGTATGTGTGGTTCTCTGATGGTGGTGTGCCATAATTTGTCTACAATATCCTTGTCGTGATACCTAGGCACTAGTTGATACCTCGGTGTGTCATCAGTTCCTGTTTGCACCTGCACTTCCTGCATAGTTTGTATTGTACCACGGGTGTTGCCCATTGTCACCATCATCATTGCACCATTAGGTACTGCGTCAGCACAACATCGAAGACCCACCTGGCACAGGCAAAAAATAAAGAGGAGGAACACCACAGCTGGCATCAAAAATTTCACAGTCATTCCCAGCCATGAAGGAACCCAGGAGAAGATATTGTCGAACCACGTGCTCTCTTCTGCTCCACCTTCCATTTTCATCCTTTCTCCTAGATTGTGTACTGCTTCGATCACATGGGACAGGGAGCCGTTTTCTGCGTCTTCAGAAGGTTTGAAAGTGCAGCAGGCACTTCCGATTTTTCGGCAAACACCTCCGTCCATCGCCGTCAACAGGTCCAAGACATATCTGTTTTGCATGGTCATCAGCCGTAGAGCTCTTAGTTCCACTTTTATGACGTTAAACCCTTCTTCAGTGTCATTCGCCAACTGGATCAGTTCCCAGCGTGTTATCTGGAGCCATTTTGCATTTGCTCTGGCCTGGATACTTGAGATGAGCGAGGCAAAGAATGTTTCTGCCGAGCTGAATAGTCGGTATCTGTCTGGGATCTGTGCCAGCAGCTCCGATGATGCTTTTGATATGTAATTTGATGCCCGTCTGTTTCGGGACAGCACCTCTTCCTTGCTCCCGGAGGATAGGACATAAATTTGTGACTCTGCAGTCGGCTGGGCCTCGCTCTGTCTGGTGTTTTCTTGTGTTCTTTTGCTCCCATCAATGTGGCTTTCTGGTATAACCATTAGGGCTGAGTGCAGAGTGGCCATTGAGCAGCTGCCACTCCAGGACTGGGGGGAGGTGCAGGTATGCCTGGTTGCCGCATACCCAATACGTGTCCATCAGGGCCGCTGTCCCTTTTCTCAGATCTGGGATGGTAATGGTCTTGTTGCAGTTCTTGTTTGTCCCCATGGAGGTTTTCCCTTCTCCTTTAAAACATAGTTCATAGTCTATTTCGTTCTGCAGTTTGAAAGGTTTTTCAATGGCTGTTACCCAAGTTAGTTTTGAAATGTGTTCCTTCCATACTGGTGTGCACGTTTCTTCTATCCATTGCAATTTTTCTGGTGCCACACCCCTCAGCGCTTCACCTTTGCACAGTACTTCTTCATCTTTCCACTTGTCCGAAAAAAGTGTTCCTTGTATCACAAAAAATGGTTCTTCCAGACATATCACTCCTACTGTCTTTGGGTAGCACGTTTTCTCGTTCTGCAGCATTCTAAAAGTAACATCATGTGCCTGGAAGGTGTTCTTAATCCTGCATAACGTGAGATGAAGGAGACACTGGGCATCTACAATAGGCAACTCTTGGGGCAACAATACCTTGGGGGTGCCTGACGCATGGGGAATGAGGGAGCAGACATAACAGCTCTCGTTTGTTGTTTGTTTAGCTGTTGCACTCATATCCGCATACCATTTATTAGTCTGGTGGGGGTGTCGTGGATCTTCCATCTTATCTAATCCTAACCCATAGTACTCATCATACTTCCTCCTTTCCACTCCCCTTTTTCTTCTGCTATTTCTTTTCCTAATGTACTTGCCGGCTTCATAGGTGCTAGACACAGTAGACCCCCCTTTCTCCTTCCCGCCCCCCTTCACCCAGTCATCATATAATATTTCATGTGTTGCTTTCATTCTTTCATTTTCTTCCATTCTGTTATCCGATGATGTGTCTATGACCATGGGGGCAGGTTGGCTGGTAGGGGTGTTATATACCCAGGATATGGCGGAGGGGTTTCGGTCGTTTAGGCTGTGAGCATTGTAATTCGATATCTTTGGCGGGGACACTGTTATTTTGCATTTTACCCTGTGGCCCTCCATTTTGTGAGATGACAGCATTGGATGGTGTAGTATAATAACCCCATACAAGTTTAGTTCCGTCCCATACCAAAAAATCACCTTGCTTAGTATTTACACTTGCAGTTGCATTATTTACAATAGTGCTGTTAGTCCCTCCCCCCTCGTTCATCTCGATAGAGATGAACGCTATGAACCAGTATGTAACTAGGCCAAACATTAGTGTAAAAAACAATGTAATGCATACTGATAGTCCACATTCATACAAATATCTGCATTTCTCAGTTAACCACTCTCTAATTCTAGTAAATCTATCCGTTGCAGGCTGCCCATTAGATGCCATGGTAGTTCCTGTTCGAGATATAAAAGTGCATTAAGTGCATGAATGTAAACATTTTGTTGGCACTACCAGTGCCAATTACATATTGATGGGGAATGGAAGCGGGTCGGGTTGCAGGGAAGGGTATTCACAGACAGGGGTAAAGTTATTCCACAATTTTTTTTTTTCTTCATATCATTACTTATATATATATATTCACAAGTGAGAAGGAGAAAGAAAGAGAAGAGAAAAAAATAAATAAATAAACACCTATTTTTTTTTCACAAAAATGCAAGTATATTCGCCAGCCATACTCATATATATATATATATATATTTTTTTTTCATCTGTATTACTGTCACAAACACATAGGTTCATATTCACACATTCTGCTCAGTTGTGCTGTTTGCGGTTGTCTGTGCCTCCTCATCCATTTCTTCCTGCACATTACTATATGCCCTTCGTACGTCGGTCAAATGCACCCAGTACTTTAGGCCCTTTACTTTAACTGCTGTGGGCGTGCAAAACACTACTTCGTATGGGCCATGGAATCGTGGTGCATTCCACCGACGCACGAAACTTCTGACATAAATGAATTCACCTGGCATCAGCTGTAACTGTGGTTCAGGTTCAGGACCCGATCCTGCTGTGTTTCCTTCCTCTCGCGTGAATGGTGGAGAGAGCTGCTTTGATATTGCGCGCGCTGCCCTTGTCAATTTCTTCAGATAGTCTGTGAACTCATCTCCCAATATCGCGGCGCTTCTGTGTGCATCTGAGTGTTCGCGCAGTGGGGAGTGTGCTGTGTGCATTCGTCTCCCAGTCACTATTTCATGCGGGGACAAATGGTGGTCTTTGCTTGGCTGATTTCTCAGCTCAAATAGCGTAAGTGGCAGACAGTAAATCCAGTTCTTTTTTAGTGAAAAGCATAGTTTTGATAACCTTCCTTTCAATAGTCCGTTCATCTTTTCCACTACGCCATTACTTTGAGGATGATAAATCAAGCCCAATTTATGCTTTATCCCCAACAATGTAGTTACTTCCTTGAAGAGCTCGTTTACAAAGTGAGTGCCGTTGTCCGAGCGAATCACGTCACAAATTCCCCAGCACGGAAACACTTCCCTCACTAAGAACTTTGCAGCGCTTTTGGCATCAGGTCGTGCACATGGGCCTGCTTCTACCCACCTTGAGAATGGGCATACGACCACGATCATGTAACGTGCCCCATTACACCTTTCTCCCATGTCCGCGTAATCAATATGTAGCTCTCTGAATGGCCCAATTGGCTTTGGAATTGTTCCTCTGAGCGTGCGTAATGTCATTCCTGAATTGTATATCTGACATGTTGTACATTCCAGTGTTAATCGAGATATGTGCTCCTGGAGACAGGGCACAAACCATTCTTCCTGTATCTCTGCCGCAATGTGTTGTTTCGTATTGTGTGCAGGGAAGTGCAGTTGTTGAAATGCAATTTCCAACAATTTTATTGGCATTACCACTTTTCCCGAGTTGCTTTGTCGCCACAGTAAGTCTGTCGCTGATTTGCTGCACCCTCGTTTTGTCCACATTAATTTTTCATCGGTACTAGCTCCTTCCTGTAATTCTAGTATTTGTGATATAGGCATTATATTGTAGCCTTCTGGGGGCTCTTCGCTTGTCTTGTGCTGCAACATGTACTCACCTGCCTCATATTTCTGAAAGTACGAGGCTTCTTTGGCGGCAGCATCCGCTGCCGCGTTTCCCAAAGACACAACATCTGTGTTAGATGTATGTGCTTGGCATTTTACGATTGCTACTGCTGTGGGACCTTGTAGGGCCTCAATCAACTCCTTCAGCAAGTCTGCATGCTGCACTGGAGTTCCATCTGCTCGCCGAAACCCCCTCCGCCCCCATCTTGCTAAGCCCCCGTGTACTGTTGTCATGTAAGCTGAGTCTGTGTATATTGTCACTGCACAACCTTTAGCTGCATGTAGCGCTTCTATGAGTGCAATCAGTTCTGCTGCTTGTGCGGAGTAATGTGATGGGAGGCGGTATTGCACTAGTATCTCATACTCACCGTCTTCTAACCTCACCACTGCCATACCCACATGTTTCTCCCCCGTGTCCATGTCAATTGATGCGGACCCGTCTACGAAGTATACTTCCCCTTCGCTCAGAGCATTCTCACACTCCACTGTGTCCTCCCCTCTTTCTCCTCTGTACGTTGCACAATCGTGTTCCTGCATGTCCTCTAGTGTGCACGCTTCTGTAATGAAAGTTGCTGGGTTCACTGCCTTGCATCTCACCACATGGATATTGGTGCTGGACAATATTATCTCATAAGCGGTTGCCCGCTGTGTTGTTAGTGTGCTTTTTGACCTTTCAAGTATTGCAAATAATGAATGTTCCACAATGTCACGGGTCATCCCATTACTATTGTGGCACTTTTCTCAATTGCGAACGCGGCTGCAGCGAGTGATTGCTCGCACGCGAAATGTCCTTGCATCACAGCATCTAAAGTGCCACTATAGTAGCCAAAGGCTTGTGTCCTAGTGACGTCTTCTGTGTCAGTACGGCTGTCATCAGTGTCCCGTTGCAGTGTGAAAAGAGGTAAAATTCTCGTCCATAATCAGGGTTTGCGAGTACTGGAGCGCTTGAAATTAAATCTTTCAATGCTTTAAAGGAGGCGCTCATCTCTTCTGTCCATCCTATCCTTTTGTTCTCCTGTTGGGCCACCTTTAGTGCTTGTAATAGGGGTCTGGTGTATGCCGCATAATCTAATATCCATGCTCGGCAGTAGTTGCACATCCCCAGGAATTTCTGCATGTCTTTTACTGTTGTGGGTTCTCCTACTGATCTTATTGCTTCTACCCTGTCGGGTATTATTCTCTTCCCATCTTTTGAAATTAGCTGTCCCAGGTATAGAACCTCTGTCAGACAGTACTGAAGCTTTCCCTTGTCCACCTTGTACCCCTTATTGGCCAATAGAGTCAGTAGTGTTATTGAATCTTTTCTGCATGTCTCCTCGTTTTGTGCACAGACGAGTAAATCGTCTACGTACTGAATTATGGTACTCTCAACTGATAGGTTTCCTAAGTCTTCATGTAATATTCGGTTGAATATGCTCGGGTTTTCACAATATCCCTGAGGTAATCTGCAATGTTCATATCTTTTTCCTCCTAGTGTGAAAGCTGTTAGGTATCTGCTCTCTTCTGCCAGGGGGATAGAAAAGAATGCGTTTTTCAAGTCGACCACCGTAAAATGTGATGCAGGTTTTGGGATACTGCATATTATTGATGCAGGGTTCGGGACCAAAGGGAACTCTTTCTGAATTACATCATTTAAGGGGCATAAATCTTGTATCATCCTCCAAGACCCTCCCTTTGCTTTCTTGATTGGGTAAATGCATGTGTTACATGGTGACTTTGAAGGCACTATGATCCCTTGTGCTAGTAGTGCATTTATTGTCTCTTTTATCCCTTCTTCAGCTTCACGGGACAATGGGTACTGTTTTACTCGGGGTAGAATTGCTCCTTGTTTTAATTTAATTATCACTGGTTGTACTCCATGCAATAGCCCTACGTCGTGGGGGCCTGTCGTCCACAAATTATTTGGTATGAGCCTCATGTCATCATCAAAAAATGATGGTGCTCCTACCACTGCCATCAGTTGAACGGGTATTTCTCTTGCTTGAATCAGAATGTCACAGGGCATCGCTATTTCCATTACTATTTCACCATCCCCCTCTGTATCTGAGAAGAGATCCTCGTTTGTTAAGTCTCTTAGGGCGATATTGGCATTTGTACACAGTACTGTACGCCACTCACATCCTTCCATATCTATTCCAATCACAGAAATTCTTTTTGCTGATATCTGTACAGCATGCAAATCTAATGATACCACTGATCCTGGTGCTGTGTCAGGGCATACTATTGGGCGGAAGAGAAATTCCGCTGGAATCCTCCAATCCATCCTTCTCAGCTCTGGTACTATGAGGGCCAATGTTTTTAGTCCCTCAAACATCTCCTCGTTTTCTGGCAACCCTCGTATTTCTTGTGTAGTTGTGTGCGCCTGCACTACCACCATTACGCGTAATGGGCATATTCCGGGTGTTGAGCACACTATACCTCTCTCAGTGAAGGATATGGTCATGTTGAGCTTACTCAAGAGATCCCTCCCTAGTAAGTTTATTGGTGAGTGCTCATAATACAGTAAGGGCGTCGTTACAGTTTTGCCCCCCACTGTTACATCCAATGCTTCGGTGTAAGGAACTTCAATTACAGCCCCAATGAACCCCTGCGTCTCTAACTTCCTGTTAGATAACGGGAACCGGCCCTCTCTAATGCATGATTTCTCCGCTCCCGAATCCACCATGAATACGAACTGCTTGTCTCCTATCTGCGCCCCTACCAATGGTTCCTCTGCTGCATTGTAGGTGGTAGATAGAATTGGACACGCAAGTGTTCTCTGTGGGCTGTCCTATGCGGGGTGTCTCATTTCCCCCCCCTGATTGAAGACGCTCCCTGAAACCACTGACACGCCACTGTAGGGGGCTGGTCCCGGGGCCCCGTTTGCTGTTGTCGCAAAAGGGTTGCCTGGCGTGTACTGCATATTATTGTTTTGTGGGTGGTTCTGGGTCCTATACTGATGCCCCTGCTGTTGTTCATTGTGCCCCTGGCCTGGGTTTCTTTGTTGTTGTTGTCCCATTGGGAGACCATATGGGCTCCCCGGATGGGGATGGCCATACTGTTCTGCCTCTTGGAACCCGTTGTTGGGTCTGCTTCTGCACTCCCTAGAGTAATGCCCCCATCTTCCACAGTTCCAACAACTTCCTTGCGCACCTCTAGGTCCCTGCCATCCGTTTCCCCCCATTCCCCCGTACCCTGGTCCACCTCCTCTTCGGCCCCTGTACCCACCTCGTCCCCCTCGAGGGGTCCACTCTTGCCACTGCGGACCTCCGCCTTGCTCCTGCTCGTTCCACTGCCGCTGTCCTGCTCCAGCCCAATTAGTTGCCATCCTCCCTTGTATTGCTACCAGCCCCTCCTCTTCCTCATCTCCCTCCCTGCTGTGTGGGAGCGCGGCTACTGCCGCTGCGACCTTCACCAACTTTGTCTGCACTAGTTTCGCCTCGTCTGCCAATCTTTTCTGCGCCACCTCTTTCTCCCTTTCTTTGATCCTCTTACAGTGGTGTACTATTATGCTCTGAATTTCAGGCCATCCTTTTGCTTCAATACCTGCTATCTTGTCGAGCGCCTTTTGCACCTCTTTTGGGAGTACCCTTTTTATAATGAAGTAAAATAGAGATGTGGATTGATACCAGGGCGTGCCCGTTTCTGCTCTCCACATCTCTTGGACCCGGAAAATGTAATCCACAGCATCTTCCCCATCATTCATTGTACACTGCATTACTGACTGTAGGTCTGGTGTGTCTGGAAATGTTTCCCGCAAAGCATCCCACACCCTTGCACGTACTGTGTTAAAGGAGGCCCCATCATGGCGATCGCAGTCTAATGTTACTCCCGGGAAACCAGCCTTGACCCATACTCTGTCAGCCTGATCCCCCACTGCTGATACAAGAAAGCTCTCACATCTCCTATTGCTAGGGGTACCCCGGCAGTGTGTTTCTCAAAGGCATATATCCACTTGCTCGCCCCTCCTGATAACGGGGGCAATAAATTGGCCTTGTCCATCTGAGCCCATGGGATGTAATTCGGCCTCCCTCCTCCCCTATGTATCAGCGGGAGCTGTAGCTTCCCTTTCACTGTGGCATCTGTTCCCGTCTTCACTCCTGTTGTTCCTAAAGAGGCCATTTTCCCCACCCTGTTCCTCAATCGCCTGTCCACTCATCATCCAGTGTTCTTATTGAACATGCACCGTCCACCCCTTCACTTCCCCCTCCCATTGCCATACTCAACCTATCGCTTTCTTCCAAATCGTCCCTTATATCACATAGTAGTTCGTCTCTGTCCCCTATAGGCCTCTCTTCGTTATCGGCACACCCCCCTCCCATCCCTAGTTCAATTATTCGTGTTGGTTCTTCTTGAATTCTGAACAGTATCTCACCTTTTTTCCACCCCTCTTCAAGTGGTCTATTCTCGCTCTGTGCTCTAAACGTGTGCTCTGGTCTTGCTGCATTGAGTGCTGTCTGCTCACATATATTTTTTATCCTCGAGAGCTCATCCTTGGCTATTGAGAGTCTCGACTCCAGATCGTTTGTTAGCTTTTCTATGTCCACCCTTGGTGTACTTACCTGGGCTCGCTCCCTAGTGCTCTCGTATGGTGGGGGTGCCGTTGGCCTTTGGGGTGTAGTAGTCGGGGGAGGCACATAAGTGGGGTCACTGTACCCCTCTGCGGGCACGGGCTTGTTCAATATCGGGTACAAACTTATTACCTCTATTGGTGGCTCTACATTTGGCAATTCTTTAGTATCTTTCTGTATCATTAGTGGATTGTCAGTGGTGGATGGCAGGTTAGGATTTACTTCTAGTACTTTAGGTGGTGGTACCTCTTCAAATAACCTCCATAGATCTAATATTTCTCTCCTATTATGCAACTGTTTCCCCTTGTATTTCAAACAAATGCATGTGGCTACCATATCTAGGACACTTTTGTCAAATGACCCCCCCTCGGGCCATATCTGGGGCAACCCCTCTCCCTTTAACTCTGTGATCCATTGGTCATGATATTTTTTAATTCGCTCCGCATACCCCGGTAGGTTCTTGCAAATATGTGATAAGGGTGTTTCAGCCCCCATACTTTGGGCTCTCCTGGTACCTGTGTGTCCCTGTGTATCACAAAATTACAATGTAAACGTATCACCATGTGAGTCCTCGTATTCTATGTGATATTTAATAATAGGCGCTCTTGTATTCCTCCCCCTTCCCGCACACAATGAGAATGACCGTACACAATCTCTATTCTATTCTCTTTTAGGGGGGCACATACAAGAGCAAACCATCAGTGATATCGACAGAGCTAATCCAAAAAACAAAAATTACACACTCACTTCACCTTATTATTTTTTGTTTTCACGAAGCTCTGTACGGCCACACTTACCATGACCAGTCACTGGCTATACATTTACAACACTTTACACACCCACAGTACCAAATTATCTCTCAACACATACGATGTGCGCACACCTCGCTGTAACACTCTATTCACAACTCACTTTGCCCTCCCTTTCCTCCCTAGTCGGCTGTCCCTGTCGTCTTATTCAGATATACGTATGCACATATATATTTATAGATTTGATCCTCACTCTTACAGTGGGATTCCCTGTCTCTTATTTTATCTCTGTGGTTTCAAACTAATCTCACCTTTGTCCTTACCCCCAACCCTGGAGAAAAGAATAGAAAGAGTAGCAGTCACTAATATATTCTCCGTGTCCCCCTTTGCCAGACACTTTTAACTTATTATTCACTTCTTCATATATTCCCAGTACTAGTCAAGATAGCACTATGCGGCGCCGCCTTCCACCCCCTTTCGGAGCTAGGTTCCCGTCACTTTTTATCTCTTATTCACTTCTTAATCCTAATGGCCATATGCAAAGAAAAAGCAAAGAAAAGTCTAAGGTGGTCCTTAGTAGACCTGTGTGCTCCCCTTTTCTACCCCTCCTCGTTCCCAGTCCCAAATTTCCCCTTCCACTCTCTTTATGATCGCTCGCACTCAATACTCATGTGCCCGTCTTGAACCGATAGTCTCCGAAACTGGGTCCGTCCAGGCAGTGTCGCCGTCCGCTCAACAGTCAGCCCCGGCTCCGGCGAGCGGTACTCAAAGGGGATTTTCCAACCGGGATCCCGTACCCTCTCTCTGTTGAGTGCGCACTTCTAAGCGTACCGGTCGCCGTTGGCGGGCAGCCTCCTGGAGCCGGCCCACCGTGCGTATCCCTTTTCGACCGGAGATTTTCGTGCCAAAAGGGGACGGTAGTTATAAATTTAGGAAATAAAAATCACGCTTTCGGGGTCACCACTGAAGGCAAGCGTCCCCAACCAGCACGATCCTCCCCGCAATGAGACAATGAAGGACTCTCCCAGAATGGGAATAAGGCCAAGACAGAGTGCGGGTGAGCGTAAATGGGAGTTTATCAAAAATAGGGCATGCAAAGAACTCTGCAAACTCCGAGAGCGCTCTGTCTGACAATAGCAAAGACAGGCTTATATATTTACAAAAAACGTCATCAGTACCTACACACTATAAGGGGCACAAGTTCAATGGGATTGGGTGGCGATGACTAGCTATAGGTGCTGCTGCGATGTGGTTGGCCTTGGCTGGAGGACGTCACTGGTCAGCCTCGTGGGTTGGGCTGGGCCTGGCATGGCAGCCGAGTTCATCCGGGCGGTGTTGTTGTGCCATTGCGGCCAGTGTCAGAGATGAATGTCTTTTCCTGACTTAGTTGCCCTATGCCATGCACACCGCAGTCATTCAATCATTGCAATATTATCTTCTTTAGTAAATCTATCAATAGGTTATTCTACAGGTTAATGCAACACAGGAGGAATGTACCTTGTGAGGGGTTTGATGGTAATTTATCAGTGCATGGTTACCAGTGTCCTGTTGACCGGTACCATAGGTCGAGGGGCTAAGTCTCCGTGCATGGGACGGGCGGTACATGTCTTTCTGTCTCGTTAGAAGTCATTATGAATGGGCTGCAGTATGTTACCACAGTATTGGGTGTCTTCGTTGCACAGGGTCATAAGTCTAAGGTGATCCGGTGGGTTGTGGGGTTTACGAGGGGGATCTGTGTATTCAAGCGGAGGTTTACTGCTGGGTTGTAAATAATGCAGGTGGCAGGCCGTGGCCTTGGGTGCTGTAGTGGGACCTACAAATCTTTGAAGCGGCTCCAGCCTAGTTGGGGGAGGTGGGGCAGCGCGGCGCAGGCCTCAGCTCTCTTGTTTGGCAGACTTCGCAGGGTGGGAGGGGAAATGGCCTTGCACATATTCACAAAGGTATTTTTCTCGTGTGTTGCCGACTTTTAGGTGAGAACATTATAAACATCTGAACATTCTTTTAATACTCATTTGGATCACTTGAAAACATACATTTCAGCTTCATTAAATGTTTCTCTGATATAGTCAGTCTGAGCACCTTATGAGTACATTATATTTCAACAACTACAGCATTTAGTTATATGCATATATGTTTGCATTAAGTGAGGTAGTAGCATGGTTGGTGGAGCACAAAGAACGAGACCCGCCACCATGCGTGGCGGTAATGACATATAAGGGCTTAGACATATACACATGACTGGCGCATTTGCACGCGTCTTTCACACGAGCCTTATGTATAGTTGCATTCATTCTCCCTTGTATTATAGCAGCATTAGTTCGGTTATGGCGCGGGACCGCGGGGTGTGGGTCCTTCATTGCTGGTGTCATGTGAGCATGCGTTTCCACAATCATTACACAATTTTACAGGTTTCTTTAGAAGCAGTAGTTTTGTGGAGAGGGGACGCGCATTACAAGTAGTTTTTGGCATTCACACTTGGGTATTTTTCTGCTTTCATCGGATGGCCATTCTACAGTTTTCCTCATCGCCCAGGCCTCGCTGACCGGGTCATGTTGGGAGCAGTAATACATTGTGGAAGGTGAAATGTTACAGTGTTAGTATCTTATGCTAGCTCATGTCCGTCTTGTTCGTGGGAACGGGCTCACAGCGGATCTGCCAGGGTGCTGTGGTAACGGGGATAATTGAAACTTTCCACGGGTGGGGGCCGCGCTACAGTGCGCTGAGCTCACACCATCTTTGTCAGACAAAATGGTTTCTGGGCTTAGCTAAATTCAATACATGTGGGCAATCAATACGTGTGGGCAATGTCTTCAGCAGGTGAACCCTCCACCACCTGGGCCTGGGTGGCATGAGGGGACGCCCAATGAGCCATAGCCCTCACCTGGGGAGAAGACGTAGGCGAGGGGGGTCTCTTGGACCAGTCCTCCCCTACACTAGATCCACCGAAGACTCAAGTATGGCACTAAACGCATGGAAGGAAACCACAAGAAACTTGTTCCACCCCTCAGATGATAAGCCCCTATGAACAAATCAAACCAGACAACGCTGATCTATAACCAACGCAGTGGCATCTGGGGAGGGACGTGCACGAACTCAGACGGGACCTCTGTTGTCCCTGCCCCCCCCCACTGCCTGGATACCCCCCCCCCCCGCTGAAAACTATTGAATTAATCTACATGGACAAAACATGGAGACAGTTAATGTTTTGTTTGAAATGTTACTGTTATATGTTACTGTTTTATTGCAGGATGCCGACAGCATCATAATCATTGGCACACATATATGTCATGCAAAAGTTGTAAAATAACAAAATGCCAATAAACAAATTTAAAAATAAAATTAATCTATACACTCGGCTATTCAAGAACATGTAAACTTAATGCATACATGGCAGCAGAAATGGTCAAACCTGGACATTTTAACAAGGAAATTGGAACAACGACTTGACACTGAGGCCGAGACCTCGGCGCAATGGCAGAGAAGACTGTGATTTGGCCAGAAGTGAGACGGCGGACAAAGCCCTGCTAATGGAAGCCATCATTGAAGATGGGAAATGGATGAGGGCATCACTGGAAGGCTAAAGAATGAGATGCTGTAAATGCTAATACTGCCTCTGGCGTCATTGAAAGGGCTGAAACTGAAGCAAGCACAAATGCAGCAAATGAGCAAGGAAAGACCATGATTGATATGACTAGAATACCTAGTCTTGAGCCTCCTAAGAAAAACGCTTTCTTGATATTCGAATCATCTTCATCTACGAAAGAAGGAGCTCTGGGACAGAAAAGAAAAAGTGACTTATTACAAGAAAAGAAATCCAAAAATCTCAAACGGGCCCCTAAAAAAAAGATGAATGGACCTAGAGCCTTCATTCGGAACATACAATCCCCCACGGATGGATCTATCTGACAAGACTAAAAGACCATGCAAGGAATTGAGCCTGCCCAAACCTGCGTCTCCTAAAGAGCCTGCTGTTAAGCCTGGGCTAAATCAAAGCCATCTGTCTAGCTCTGGCGAAACTACACTCCAGTCAGATACTTGCCTCTGATCTCCTGGAAATCATGGAGAATGAAGATGATAAATGGAACAACCGGAGTGAGACTGACTGGAGGGAAATTGAGAAGCAAGAAGCTTTAATATCGCAGAAATGTAGCAAGAAAAAGATTGCGAGCAGCTCCTTGGAATCCACTGTTGTCCCGGTTTTTCAAACTATGAAGGCTAAAAGAAAAGCTGTGGATTTAAAAAGTGGTCTGGCCCCATCCAGAAAAAAACCAAGGGGGATGAGAGGCCAGCTCTGGCAGATACCGAAGGATCAGTGCCAAAGCAATGGAAAGGAGGAATTTTATTGGCAATACCAATCGTCCTAGGGGAAACCTCCATCAGAAAGAGCACCTAAACTCCCGTAAAAAGCTAAAGGAGGTTCCAAAACTACTATTGATTAGAATTATAGTGGATTAAAAGGTCCTACTCCTCAATAGGAGCAACGTGATGAAGCTCCTTCAATGTGTTACAGCATTAAGATTTATATCCACAGGAGATATAAGAGTAGTGGAATTTCCATCTGAAGATCGAGGAGACCGCGTAATCCTCCATTTAGTCTCCCACTTCATAAAGGAAGCTTTGCTGGAACAGAGCGAAAGGTTGCTCTCTTTGGGGTATGATCTCAGTGACCGCAATTGTGTGCCTCCCTACAGCAATCAACCAAAGAAACAGCCTCTTCAGGGGAATCAAGCCAAGAAACAGGCTCCCCAATTACCCCCATCCAAAACCCTTAGAAAATCCAATAAGGAAAGTAAATGTAAACCGGACAAGGCCCATAAAGATCATGCAAAAGAAAGATATGAGTCTCCTTGGAAGCTTCACAATCAGAAATGAAGGATGCACAAACTTTGGGAAATCCAACGTCGCATCGTCAGGAAATGAAGCTCCTGGACAGACTAATTGGAGCTGGCTTGTGGGAACCCTGGCAAAACCGATGGATGAATAGATTGTTGTGGAAGAGAATAGAGAATTCCTAAGAGTGGGATCTTGGAACACACGTAGATTTGAGTTCTTATTTGCAGAAGAGGGGATGGTTCTTGGAGGCTACAACATCATATGCCTCCAAGAGACATGACTACGGGTCAAGCCGGTTTGTGAGGGATTTGCGATCTATTTGAACCCGGCTCTTAAGGGGAAGCTGGGTAGACCCTTCTCCGGCTTGCTTACCCTAATTAAAGTAGAACGAGGTTTTAAGATATGTCATCATCTAATATCAAATCCATATATCCAAATACTGGAAATCGAAAGGTCCCATCTAAATGGAAACTCTAAACTCTTGTTGATTAATGTGCATCGGGGTATGAAAGGTCCCCTTGCTGAAAAGTGGCTGGGATTGATTATGGAGAAAGTGTATCAGTTCCTAATAGACAGGGGAAACCTTGAAATTCTTATTTGTGGGGACTTCAATTTCCACCTTCTGTCAAAAGAGGGTTGGCCCCTACAGCATGAGAAGCTTGACAGGTTTGCCCGGAGATGGATGGAGGAGGCTAATATGCGAGAATTGGGATTGCTAAATGGGCAAACGCTGGGCGATTGTCCAGATGCACCTACCTGGAGCAATGGTACACAAATAGCCTGTATAGATTTCTGCTGTGTGTCATCAATTCTATGGGAAATGTTTTCTAGGTTTCAGGTAGTGCATCTCACACAAAGAGATCACAACCTGCTATCCATTATTATAGAGATTCCTGCAGGCCGATATAAACATAAAATCATGCCCCCCTGTCGAGTTAAATGAAGGTCTTAATCGATTGAAGATTCCAGCAGGGAAAATCCACCTCCTGGCTCGATCAAGGTATTGCTGGGGATGATAGGTTGGAGGAATATGCATGGGTTTTGAGAAACTTTACACAAGGTCCCCATCTCGTGCCAAAACATACCTATAACAACGAGTTAGTTAAAGCCCGTCGAACATACAGGGCGGAGGTGAGGAAACTAAGACGGCTAAATACAGCATCCTTGCAAGTGCTAGTCAAGAAATGCAGGCAGGCCCATAAAAACTGAGTGAAAGCACATAGATCCATACTCATCCAAAAGGATGCCGAGAGGATGCTGCTCGCAGTCTATGGGAATGACTTCCGCAATATGTGGGAGCTCATTAACAATGGGGGAAGTAGTAGAAGAAAATCAATTGATGCGTGGGGTCACGGAAGAAGGATGGGTCAGCCACTATTCTAAAATCTTTGAGGGATCACCCTCAATAGCTCTTTGGTTCAAGACCCAGGTGGCTGGTGTTTTGAATTTGATGAAGCGGAAGCTAGATCTATGATCATGAAGCTTAGTTCATCCAGAGCGGCAGGACCTGATGGCGTCTCTAATTTCATGATGAAGAGAAATCCTGATGCCTGGGCGAAATTTGCGGTGTCTCTATTCAAACAGGTGATGTTTAACAGATGTGTGCCCGGGTCAAGGCGGGAAGCCTGGGTTGTACCAGTGTTCAAGAAGGGCGATAGGGCTGATCCAAAGAACCATCACCCTATCGCCCTCTTGGATTCATTAAGTAAATATTTCGCCTCAGTGGTCCTTTGTGATCTCAGCTCATGGGCATCTGAAAACGAGATCCTTAATCCCAGACAAATGGGATTTATAAAGGGGGTGGGGACTTCCTTAAATCTCTTTGTCCTGAATCTGCTAAAACGGTGGGCGATCGATAACAACTCTACAGTATACATGGCTTTCCTAGACCTACATCAGGCCTTTGATGGAGTAGAGCGGAACCGTCTGTGGGTCCAAATTGAAACCCTGGAAGTGCCCAGTAGATATCTTGGAGGCAATCCAGGCTTTATACACAGACACTTCTATTCAGATTAGATTGGGGACAGGGGGATAGATGTCTAGGAAGATCCTGACATTTTGTGGCCTAAAACATCCACCCCAAACCACCCTTTCCTTTTTTTTTTAATATTCCCTTAAACCCACACCCATTTATAAAAATGTTTAGCACCCCCCCAAAAAAAACGGAGTTTTTACCGAAAAAACAGCAGCAAAAAAATAAAACGGTGATGAAAATTCCCACGACGAAGGGACTGTATACCTTCAGGTCCTCCCTGCGCTTGCACACATGGGGGTAGTCACGGGGTGCCACCACTTCCGCGTTGATGGCACCCACAATCTGGTCCCAGATCAGCTTCCGTCCTTCCTTGCCGTGTTGCGTTGCAGGGTTGAAGAGAGCATCATAATGCCCCAGGACATGCTCCACCAGGATGTCAACTTCCCAGGCTGCGAAGTTGACAGCCCTCTGCCTCGCTGTTGTGGTGTTGCCACTTGCCTCTGGAGATGTTTGCTCAGACATGGCAACCCCTGAGGCAGGTGTGGATGGGCAAGGTGGTCCTGGGCTGGGGAGCGGTGGTGATGGTCTAGCACGTTGGGAGTCTTCAGAATCAGCTGAGGTGGTCACAGGGCCGAGGACAGGTGCACTGGCAATGGCTTGACAGCAGACACTAAAATTTCAGGGCAGGTGGGCAGCAGGCACACACAGTGGGCAGGCAGCAGCAGTTGGCTCATAGGGGGCAGCTCAGGGCAGTAGGAGGCAGGTAAAATGGCTCGTAGGCAGGATCGCATGGGTCTTCCGTGTTACTCGCATGGGCAGCCGGAAACAGTGTGACGGTTACTTCGCACATGCAAAATCAGAGGAAAGGGTCTAATCGCGGAAGTTACGTGCCACACGCTGGGCGTTGGCGTTCGAATCGGGATAAAGAAGTGCGTAGGATAACATTACAACATACGTGCAATTTGTCCAGGACAGCCGTGCGTCAAAGGGGAAGGGACGTGCAATGAAAGGACCTGGCACCAGCACCCAGGTACGGCTACCTGCAGGGGCAACTACTGTCCCAGCATCAGTGGGTGATGCCATGGCCCAGGCCACTAGTGCTCCAGCCCCTACTGACCAGAGTGGTCCCAGCCACACAGGTTCTGCACAGTCTTCCAAGAAGGCAAGGCGTGCAGTAGCAGAACCGGCTCAATACCAAGACCGCCACATCGAGGAAGAGGACCTTCAATGATGAAGAAATCCAGATCCTCGTGGAGTACATGCGTGTACACTACAGTGACATGCTCACGCGGGCAAGGAGCACACATACGCCTGCTCAGTGTATGGTCCACTGGCAGCAAGTCACGGATCGCATCAACGCCTTAGGCAATGAGAGGCACAACGCTCGTGAGGTCATGAAGCGGTGGAATGACATCCAAACAGAAGCTGGGTGCCAACTTCACCTCTACTCTGGTGACTGGAGGTGGGTCACCACAAGCGCACGAGGATCTCGCACCACATGAAGAGACCGTCAGTGAGTTGATTGATGTGGAGCAGATCCAAGGAATGGGAGGCCTGCCAGATTGTGAGGAAATGTCCAATGAGTGATGAAGCGTGTGAATCCTGAATATGTAGATTGTATGAATTGTTATGATTGTGTAGCACTTCTGCCTGCATTTCTATGACTTGCATGGGTGAACCATGTCATGGTGTACTGACCTGTGCTTGGTGTCGTGCAGACTGCATACTACCAATATGCTGCACACCGAGATTCTCTTAATCAACACACCTTCTCCCTCCCTTCCCGTCACTCTCTGGCCGGCCTCTCTTGGCCCTATTCATGCTCCCACATGTGATGCTGGATACCATGGGTTAATCTTCCACTCCACACTCTCTTTATCTCCTCACATCTCCGACGTCTCTGTGAGGTCAAACTACCAGCTGCACCCCATCAGAGGTATTCATCCTTTCCTCTCCTTCCCCCAGCAGCTCACTGTCTCCAGGGCACTGGTTCTCTCTGGGCTAGGCTACTGCTACAGCCTCTTACTTAATCTGACTGCATCAACTCTCTGCCCTCTGCAACTCATCCAGAACAGGACTGTGACAATTGTCCTTGTTCTCATGCCAAGGTATCGTATCTCTCCAGGACTGTGATCTTGGCACTGGCTCCCAGTGGCTACGATGATTAAGTTCAAAACACTCTGCATTGTCCACAAGGCATTCTGGGTCCTGGCGCCACAATACCTTGAGCTCCATCTTCCTAAATATCTTCATTATCAAGCTCTTCCATCATCCCTCTCCTACTCCCTCAGGGTCAGTCGATTCTCGTAGCAACGAGTTGCTGTTTGATGTCTTTCTTAGGCTGGGGCCTGCCTCTGGAACAGCCTCCCTGAAACTTGAGGTGAAGCTTCTACGGTTCTGGAAGCACATCTGATTCTTCCTCTTGGGTTGTGATTTCTCTCCTCCTCTCCCCTGCTGTACTCCTGGCTGAATCTGAAACTGCACTGGTCACCTGCCCACCCTCTGATCTCCGGACCAGTCCTCTCCCCCACCAGTTGCACCCATGCACTGCCTCCCTGGCATCCCCCGCACTTGGGGGACTGTTTTCTGTATCCCTACAGCCCCCTACTAGCACTTGACACCTGATGTCTGCACTTGCCCTTCCAGGGCCACCACCTTCCCGCGTTTTACTTAGTGCTTATGTAGTAATATTTATTTTACTGCCATTCCCATGTACTGCACTGCCCCCTCCAACTCCCCACCCACAAGTCTCCCCTTCCCCTGCAATTGAGCAATCTCAATCTCACATGACCTCATGAGTTTGCTGTGTGTGACTTCACTCTATTCCCCTTCCCTTGCCTCGTTGCACCTTGTAACACTTGTGTATATGCACTTAATGATTCACATATCATGTCATGAGACATCAGTTCTAAATGGTTCTGGGACAGTGATCATCAAGAACCGTCTCATGGAAATACAGTTCCAG